>NC_056630.2:256548435-256720935 GCF_002870075.4 Lactuca sativa
GGCAAGAGGCCCAAGGGGTCGGATTTGAGGACGAGGAACTATCAGAGCCGCAGTCGATGCAGGAAGTGTGGTAGGACGCACATGGGTATATGCAGGCGTAGAAGTGGGGGCGATGCTGGATGTTTCAAGTGTGGCCAGATTGGCCATTTTAGCAGAGATTGTACTGTTACCATCACCCAGGGACTTGATCCGATATGTTTCCATTGTAGTCAGAGGGGCCACAAGAAGGCCCAATGTCCGAGTTTGTATACAGCAGGGCAGGTGCCAGCTCCTGCCCTTGGGACTTCAAGTACCGCCAGTGGTTGCCGAGGCCGGGCAAGGGTGCACACGGCTCGGAGCCGAGTTTTCCGGTTAATTCCAGCAAGGATCCGAGCAGCGCTGAGTGATGGAGGTATGTAAATTTTACCTCCGTGTCAATTATTATTCATGATATTATTGTTATGTTGCTGCATTGATGTCAATGAGCATATGGGTTGGGTATTATATTACCTGGTTGTGACGGAGTTTTATGCCATCTGCATACCATGGGATTAGAATGGTGAATTGGAGGTCGTTCCCTCTAGATCAGGTTACTTCAGATGTAGTGACTGTAACATGTATGTGTAAGATTCAGTAGTGCCTTACTACTTGCGGAAGGCGTTAGTCGGGTAATGATCAGTTATATTCTCAGTAGTGATAATCCAGAGTTTTTAGTGGAGTAGCTAGCGGTTAGTAAGGAAGTGGGTTGGGGATGTGCACCCCAAACGTAGGTTCTCGGGATGTAGTCCCTAAAGCAAATACAGTAAAGGATCAAAGGGTGCTCAGTCAGATAGCAAGAAGGGTGCGGATCTGGTAAGAGTTAGTTGGAGCGCTGGCAAGGGTAAACGTCGGCGGACAGCATATCGCCCTTTTAATGGAAGGAAGGTTGGAAATCCTTTCGACTAGTGAGCAGTAAGGAACTAGCCGAATCTCAGTAGGGGAGAACCCTCCGAGTATACAAGGATAAGAGCCACGTAGACCCAGAATGAGTGCGCAGCCTCTGAGAAGAAATGATAGTAGCACAGTGATTGATGGATTGAGAAGTTCAGAATTGGGAGTTCGAGGACCTTCCCAGTAGTTAGTTCATGTAATCGAGATGGTTAGAAGCTGGTTGGGAATCCAGGATTGGAGGACCACCTATAGGGCTCAAGTGAGTCGGAATGAGGATCCTGAGAATGGTTAGCAGGATATGTTTTCGTATTAGTAGCCAGTGACAGAGTCAGCATGCGGGATTGTATAGATTCAGGAGTTGGGAGTTTGGAAACTTCCCAACAATAGCTTCTTGTATCCGGAATAGTAGACGGTTGGTTTGGGAACCAAGCCGAAGAGTTCCTGGACGAGCGCTAAGTATATCAAGGATATAAGATGTCGAGGATGATGTAGTATTCAAAGTCTGAGGGCTGGTTTTGAGAAATCAGGATGAGGAATCACTAGCAGTTAGATAGTAGTAGAGTGTTGTAAGTCTGCGGGGGTAGCCGTAGCATTCACTAGCAGTCAGATAGTAGTAGTGGTGTTGTAAGTCTACGGGGGTAGCCATAACATTCACTAGCAGTTAGATAGTAGTAGAGTGTTGTAAGTCTGCGGGGGTAGCTGTAGCATTCATTAGCAGTAAGATAGTAGAAGTGGTGTTGTAAGTCTGCGGGGGTAGCCGTAGCATTCACTAGCAGCCAGATAGTATTAGAGAGTTGTAAGTCCGCGAGCGTAGCCGTAGCCTTTATCAGATTGGTAGGCAGCATGATCGCGTTGTTGGACGCGGGAAAGCAGTAGTACCCACCAGTTCGGGTGCAGTAGTAAGGATATGGGAATCCACGGGTTAGATTCTGGATTTCCCAAATGGTTCAGTTATGGTTAAGTCGGCGATTTTTTATTAGATCGTCACCACAGTTATGAGATCAGAGTAGCAGTGGACCGTTGGGGTTCGGGTATGTTAAGGGCTACCGTCAGTCTGGGAGCCATCATATTGTTAGTCGTGGAATTGATGATGTCAGGATGTGACGTAAGGACCTGATCGGTGGATCGGGAGGTTGTTAGAGCCACAGTGACAGGATAACTAGTGGAAACTAGTTCCAGAGAAAGATTTCGTTCAGAAGTCGTGGGAGCGACTAAGTAAGGAGTCCTTTAACTCCATAGTTGAGTTGGAACTCAGTGTTTCAGTCAGTTCAGTGTTTCAGACAGTTTAGTGTATCAGGCAGTTCAGTGTTTTAGGCAGTTCAGTGTATCAGGTAGTTCAGTGTTTCAGGCAGTTCAGTGTTTCAGTCAGTTCAGTGTTTCGGGCAGCTCAGTGTTTCAAGTAGTTTAGAGTTTCAGGCATGTTCAGTATTGCAGGCAGTTTAGAGTTTCAGGCATGTTCAGTATTGCAGGCAGTTCAGTGTCTGGATAGTTTCAGAGTTTTGGACAGTATTAGTATTTGTGTTGGAATGAAAGTGCTGACGGTATAGTTGGTTGGTTTGGAAACGACAAATCCCTCTCAGCAGGATCAGTTGAGCCCTTCTGCCAAGTATACGTGATATGTAAGGATAGCTAGGCAGGTAGCTTTTCTTTCAGGATGAAAGGCTCGAGTTAGTAGGAGTTGAGTAATCAGGTGAGAGATAAGCAGGCTGGTTCCAGCCGCATCGATTCAGTATGGATGGCAGAATGGATAGAACAGTTATAGATAGTCGAAGTATCTTCCGGAGTCGCTGGGAGCGACTAGGAGATTGCGATGGAGTGTAGTGACCGGTGGGAGTCTGGTAACTCAGATATTGGCTGAATAGTTGGACCAGGGTGGTCTCAGTGCATCCGATAGGCGGATGAGGGGTAACAGAATTTTCAGTCAGAGGAAGTAACGTTAAGAAAATTATGGAGAAGAGAAGGATTCAGTATGTACCAACAGTAGTGACCAGCATTGTAAGTGGCTGGAGTGATGGACAAAAGGGTGTTAGTTTTCCCAGACAGAGAGTTGGAGGCAATTCGCAGGACAGTCGGCCATAGCAAACTTCAAGGACGAAGTTTAGCTTAAGTGGGGGAGAGTTGTAACACCCAAGATCAGAAAGGCCAAGAAAAAGAAAGAAACCCTAAGTCAAGGAGTGGACTCGTCGAGCCCGTGGAGGAACTCGACGAGTCGGAGCGGGATCCGGGGGATCGAGTAAGTGACCAACTCGGCGAGTCGGCTCGTGAACTCGGTGAGTTGGGTCTGATCGAGGAAACCCTAATTTCGGGACTTGGTATCCTATTTAAGCATCTTATTCTCTTCCCTAGGGCTCATTTGCGGCCCTATAGTCCAGAACCAGAAACCCTAAGCCTCCATTGTTGCTTATTCAAGCTTTCTTGCCATTTTGGGTGATTTGAAGGAAGAAGGAAGAAGGCACTCATTGGGGATTCAAGAATTGGCAGTAGATCCAGAGTTTGTGAGGTCCTCCAGAGCATTTGAAGGTAATGAGTCGCTACCTTCCATCTTTTGCATATAGATCAACCTTTATCTTGGGATTTGGGACTTTTAGGACAAGTTTATGAACTATTCCGAGTAAGAAGCCCAGATCTGAAGTTGCTACTTCAGATCTATGTGTATCTTGGCCTAGAGAATCATAAAGCATCAGTCTATGGGTTGATTGTTGAGCCCCTTTTTCTCAAACCCTAGTTTATAGTGTTTTGAGCCTAGATCTCGTTAGCAACACGTAAAGTTTGCCACTTTACGTAAGGAATAGGCTTTCGAAGAATGGATCTACAATTTGGAGTCCATGCATGACTCAAAATTCCTCTGCATGTATGTAGATTTGAATGGACTCGGCGAGTCCTTCGAGTGGACTCGGCGAGTAGCATGAAGATGAGGAGGAACTCGACGAGTGGGATGAACAACTCGTCGAGTCGGATGAAGTTAGGCATGAACTCAGCGAGTTGGAAGAACAACTTGACGAGTTGGTTGAAGATTGCCTTGGGCTCGGCAAGTCTATTCTTGGACTCGGCGAGTCAGGTCGCGAAACCCCAAACCCTTCGAGTTGAAACTCGAATCAGTGAGTCGGGTGGAGACTCAGCGAGTTGGGCAGGTCAGGACTCGGGACTAGTTGACACGGCGAGTCATGGACTGACTCGGCGAGTCGAGTCGCGAATAGAAAGACCCTGAGCATATCACTCGGTGAGTCATTAGGTGGACTCGGCGAGTAGGGTTGACCTTGAAGGTTGACTTTGACCAGGATTTTGACTTTGACCAGAGTTGACTTAGTTGACTTTTAGAGGACTGTTAGACTAAGTGTCATATTGGTATTGGTAGCTCGAAGAGCTGAAGGAGCAGCGGCTCGGGGGATTGTCGATCAGCAGCCAGAGAATTATCGGCAGAGCTCAGCAGTTCAGGTGAGTTTCCTTTCAGTAGGAACGAGTCTAAGGCCACAATGTCGGCCCGTTTAGCTAGTAGTAGTTTCCGGATTTTGATCCGATGCAGTAGTTAGTATGTTTGATGCCTTCGTGGCTCAGACAGGATTTATGTGTTATGTGTTCCGGGCTACGGCCTAATGTAGTATGCATTATATGTGTGTTCCTGCTAGTTGATATGTTTATGTTATGTTCTGTTCAGTTAGTTCCGGACTTCGGTCCGATGCAGGGGGCAAGGACCCAGTTAGTCCGGACTTCGGTCCGATGTAGGGGGCAAGGCCCCAGTTAGTCCGGACTTCGGTCCGATGCAGGGGACAAGGTCCCAGTTAGTTTCCGGACTTCGGTCCGATGCAGGGGGCAAGGCCCCAGTTAGTTCGGACTTCGGTCCGATGCAGGGGGCAAGGACCCAGTTAGTCCGGACTTCGGTCCGATGCAGGGGACAAGGTCCTAGTCAGTTTCCGGACTTCGGTCCGATTCACGGGGCAAGGCCCTAGTTAGTCCGGACCTCGGTCCGATGCAGTGGGCAAGGCCCAGTATGTGCTTTATATGTTATTGCATGGTATGTGGTAGATTGGGGAAGCTCACTAAGCTTCGTGCTTACGGTTTTCAGTTTTGGTTTCAGGTACTCGGTTTTCAAAAGAGGACCTCAGGAAGATTGCGGTGCACACACCATAGACAGTTAGCTTGGGAATGTTTGACTCTGATAATGAGATTATGTTTTGAATTTATTACTCGAAAGTTATGTTATGACGTATGATACGTTTTTATAAATCTGGTTTTAGTAATGTTTTAAAAAGGAATTTGTAGTCATGATTTTTTTGGGTTGTTATAGTTGGTCAATTTCAAGGTGAAAATCAAGCATTTGTGGTAGATAACAAGCATAGGAAGTAGTTACTCACAATTTGGAAGCTTGAAGATGCAGATCTTGCCAATGATGAAATTTATGAGATGAAACATGGACTCACCACTAGAATAAGGAATGTAGCAACCAATCAAGGTGGGAAACAGTTACATCTTTGAAGATCTTGAAGAAAACTCAATGATGATAGAGAGAGAGAGAGAGAGAGAGAGAGAGAGAGAGAGAGATCTGGGCTTGAAGTGTGTAAAGTGGTGAATGATGGATAAGTACCCCTTACATTGGGGGAGTTTTTGGCCATGGGGGATCGGTGGGGGTGTACGGCCTTAAACTCATGTTTGCGGCCGTACACTCCTCTTGAAGGCATGTTTAGCCCAAATGTTATGTTATGACTTATAATAACTCATCCCTGAATGTAAACCTTGATTATACTGAGCTTAGAATACCCAAATAGATCCCAAAAAATGCTAAATGATAGCATAAATGAATATGAATTGATTGATTTTGAACGGTTGAACAAAAAGAAATTTCGTGTTAACACAACCACTAGTGGGCCCCTTTTGGGCTGAAAACCTTTCCATTTAATCTCGTTGGGCCAAAAACCCATATATGGGCCTGAATGGATCGAAAATTTTTATTAGGTCCAATGAATTCTCGGTTTCCTTTCAAGCCCAAAAATCTTTTCTTTCTCCCTTCTCTTTTTGGTCGATCGGTTAGCCCATCTAATAAAAATAACTACATTGTAAAAATATGATCTCACCTCAATATTATACTTCATACATACATGCATATTGTCCAAGAAACAACTAAGAAACTTCACATCACATAACCATAAGTAGAACCATACAATTCTTTTCCCCCACCCTCCTCATCGGCTGTTACACCCCTAAATTGAGACGGCCGAAACGTTCGGGGGTGAAGGACGTCATGTACAGTATCACAACAATTGCATTATAGTAATCAAAGTAAACAAAACTATTACATTGAATAAATAAGGTATTTACATCTGTTCGATACACAGTTTTTATGACAACAAAATTTATAACACAAGTATAAAAGACGTGACTCTAAAAGCTCTGTCTTCTTAAAACCTGCGGGTGTACCTGTCTACTGGTCCCCTAATAATACAAGTGGTTCTGAAATTTATCAACATTTAAGTTGGTGAGCTCATTAAAATATTTTTGCAATGAAAACTTGTCTATGAATCTGTGAGAATTTTTGTATGCTTCTCAAGAAAGTCTAATATTTTCTTTAGTATTGTAAAGTAGTCTTAACCCTAAGACCAAATGTATGTTCATTATTTTACTCTGTAGTTTTTTATAAAATTATTAGTATGTATGCCTGGTTACCACAGTCGTATTGTATCCTGTTGTCTTATATGAAAATATTTGTATGAAATATCTGGTTACTTCCAGTAATGTATAGGATGTTCTGTATGAAAACCCTGACTTCCACCAGTAATGTATCGTTTTGTTCTTATGAAAACCCTGGTTGCCACCAGTAATGTATAGTAGTTTTATTACTTAAAATAAAACAATGTGTTTGTATTCCCTTGAATCCTCCAGTTGTATTGTATAGTAGTTCTATTAATTAAAATAAAACTATTTGAACAATTGAAATCCCATAAAAAATGGTTAGTTTATACTGTTGTGAGTTTGGTATAACCATGCTTGATATGACCTAGTGTCCTCTACAATTTTAGTAAAATTGGGCCTTTATTGACAATTTTGGTGAAAATGGGCCTTATATGACAATTTTAGTAAAATTCAGCCTTTACTAACAATTTTGGTGAAAATGGGCCTTATATGACAATTTTAGTAAAATTGAGCCTATAATGACAATTTTGGTGAAAATGGGCCTCATATGACAATTTTAGTAAAATTGGGTCTTTTATGACAGTTTTGGTAAAAACGGGCTATTTTTGACATCAATGGTAAAAACGTGTTATTTTGACACTTATGGTAAAAATGGTTATATTTTTTTTATCACTAATAATTTGTAGTCGAAAATATACACTAGTAACATTATTTATAACATTAAATAATGAAATTCAATATTCACGTAAATTCCCTTAAGGCTCCTGTGAGACACTTCTTCACCTCGTACCTACCTAGCGTACATCTAAGTCTTGTAGTTATAACTAGAGTCTCACGGAGGGAGAGTGGGATATTGTGTATAGATCTATACGAGGTTGACACCCCCACCCCTGAGCTGTTCGCTATAGCTAGACAAACCAGTCTAGGGTGACAATTATCTTTAGAAATCGACGTATGAAGAACATCAAGACAGGCACTCCCATCACATCAATATGGTTTTAACAACTCATATAGAGAATACCATTATCATTTTAATATTTACGCAAGATATACACCCTACACGTTTTACAAAGTACAAAACTATGTGCCACCTATTTTATGACTCTGGTCTTAAGGTTTAACACCACTATAGTTCGTCTAATAGAAAATATAGGATTTTCTGAAAAACACTCTCTATGAAATTTTTAAACAAATTAAACCAAGTATACTCATGAAAATACACACGATTTCAAACAAGACTCTCAAACTATTTTTTATAGAAAATATTGGATTTTCTGGAGTTCACAAATTATTACAAAGTTTTCTTACAAACATGCTTATGAACTCAACAACATATTATATGTTGACGTTTTTAAACGACTTGTATTCTCAGGAACGCATTGAGCAGGTTTTCTCAACCATAGACATTTGATTTTTGTTGTATTTCGGATTATAATACATTATGTTATTTTGGGATGTATTTTCATGAACAAATTAAATGTTGTAAACATTACATATTGGTATCCTTATTGTATGATTATGATTTCTATGTTTCATTCATATTCAATTGTTATGATATTACAAGATGAAGTCACCACCCCCCCCCCAGTCGGACGTTTCCTTCGTCCCGATTCGGGGGTGTGACACTGCTAGCCCCTCGAAAGATGATCCAAAATATTGGTTCTCTTCACGAGGCCCTCCAATATATACACCTGATTTGAAACTTTCTTCTTGAGGTACTCCAAATCAATATTCTACTCCTAGGCTCTGGGATCCATATCATTTAGGGTCTCGCACTCTGACACACTCAACAGCTCAATCGCTAACGGCTGAACTGCAATAGTTGGAAAACCTCTGCTCTAAACTGGCTACAAACTACTCCCAAGCCATAGTCACCAATCTTAAAGTGGAATAGATCGCACAATCAAACCTTGCTGCCTGATACAAGTGATCCAAGGTGAACTCAAACTCCTGGCAGTCCTTCCGCTAACTAGCTCACCACCAAAGTCGGGACCAAAGCTTGGTCCTTCCCCTTGCATGCTCTTCCGCATTCTTTATAGCAACTATCCCCACGGTCCAATCATAACCAGGAATTCTCCTTCCCATAGGTTTCTTAGATTTTCCAAGACTCTCACCGATTTCAGTATGGATCCTGTGCTTTCAGTAGTATCGGTGCAATACTACCTTCCATACCTATCCATACTTTCCTCAACAATTGTCCCGAATCCTCTAAGTCACCTACCTCACTAATGCACCAAATATCAACTATGTAGTAGCACGATACCCACCAAGGAAACTCCTAGGCTCTCCTTAGGTTCCCAACCTCATTGAACTACCCCCACTAACTCACTGGAGCATATCCCAGGTTCTCCTAGGCTCCCAACCCACCCAATCCTTAGCTGCTGAAAGATTCCCAGTAATGTCAACTACCTACCTCATGAATATAGCCACATGTAGCAAAGATGATATAATCCTTCAAGTAAAAGACTCACCCCTAGAACAGCTGGACTCATACAAGAGATGCACAATAAGGTCAAGTCCATCACTCTGAGATTATCCATCATGTGCTACATGTGACTTAGCATATGCATTTAGTTGCTAACTTACATCGCTAAGAGTCCTACAAAGCACAAATCAAGTAGCATTCGTATAATGTAAAACTAACCAACATACTCCAATCACGCAATCGTATTCAAACATACAATTCGCAATCCAGTGACTACCGTCACTAATCTCATCCTAGGCTTATCCTAGGGTATTCTTCGATCCATAAACTATCATGGGACATTCGGCCCACCTACCACAACTCGTGTTGTCCACATCCACCCTCACTGTAGGCTACCTTATGCATGCAAATTAAACACATAATAGGATATAAGGAAAAATACATTATTCTAAGGCTATAAGATCCTAATTGTATACAATTTTTAAAGCATACAATTAGCAGTTACTAATACTAATAATTATTTTCATTCTAACATGGCATCCAATATTCCAAAGGCTACAAGCACCACATATCAGGCCAATTGATCGCTGACTACTCATCACTCGCATGAAAGTCTACCAGCTCATACAACATATAAAGGCATCTCCCCTAGCTCTAACTAGCATGCGATTCTCAGATATATAAATCAAGTCATAAAATATATAGGTATTCTAGGGAAACTTGCTTTAGTCGGGCTGATTGCGTGCATCACACACTTTCTTGTCTTAGAAAACTTTTCCTTGAAAACAATTATCTCATTGAAAAATTTACAGATCCTCATTTTGAGTTCAGACACACCTGAAAATATGTTTGAATTCCTCAAAACAAGGCTCTGATACCAACTTGTAACAACCCAAAAATCAGAGGTAAAAATTTCATTTTCCAATACAGTTAAAACACGTATATCATTTATTCCAAATATTCCAAAAGCATGATTATTTAAAAATATTCATCAGAGTTCGTCCCAAAATTACATATTGTGGAAATACGAGTGTGTGCGTTGCGATCAAGACGACCCTTCCTTTCCAAATTGTTGATACCTGAAACCATAAACAAAACTGTAAACATGAATCTTAGTGAGTTCCCCAGAGCATACCTTACATAATCACATAACCATATCAATTGCATAAGCTATTCATATCAACATATAAGGAAGCCATGGAAACCCTCCAAGGTCTTACACACATAATCACATAATCCATATCAACTACACAAGTCATGCATATAAAAAAATAAGGATGCCCTGGAAACCCTCTAGGGTCTTACTCCGGGTGCCATGGAACCCCCACATGGTCTAAGCCCAATGCCTCGGGAGAACCCCAAGGTCTTGACTAAGGATGCCTTGGAAACCCTCCAGGGTGTTATACCCTAGTGCCTCGGGAACCCCACAAGGTATTTACCTAGGATGTCGTGGAAACCCTCTAAGGTGTTACACCTAACTGCCTCGGGAACCCCCCGAGGTCCTTAGGTAGGATTTCATGGAAACCCTCCAAGGTCTTACTCCTACGTGCCCCGGAACCCCCGAGGTCTTCCATGCAAGTATCAAAAACACAACTAGCATATCACATACCACATAATCAATTAGCATACCACATTGCATAAAATCAACAAGCATATCACATAATACGTATTTTGTCGGCCTTGATACCTTCGACCCATTGGTATGGTGAGGAGACTCACCTCAAATGTAGAAGCTTCCCAAATGAAATCCTTAGTTGATGACCGGTCCACTTCTTGGGCTATCAATATCTTATTCCCAATCCAAACATCCCTCCTTAACTGGCCCAAAGATCAACACGCCCAAATAATAGCCCAAACATAAAATGGCCTACAAAGCCCAATAAGGCCCAATCCATCATGGACCTAACCCAAGAAGGACCAATATCCAAAAAGGCTTGAAATACTGAATGGTCAACCCTAGTCAACTCCTAGTCCAAGGTCAAAGTTATGGTCAAGCTCAACGCTCCGAGTTGACCTAACTCGTCGAGTTAGCCTAGTAACTCGTCAAGTCCATCCCAAAACTAGAATCATGATGTTGCGATCAAACTCGTCGATTTTTACTGCAACTCATCGAGTCCCTATGTTTTTCAACAGAATTGGGGTAATCTCAACCAAACTCATCGAGTTCCCCTATCGACTTTGTCGAGTTCTTCAGTCTATCAACTCTCTTAATGCCATAAGCCCTTTTTCTTGAATCTAATGGTTCCAAACTTCAGATCCCTTGTGACAACCCCAAATCTATTGCCGTTACAATCCCGTCTTCACTAACGGAAATCGTCGTTATGTATTATTTTACGAGATTTTTGGAGTCCTCAACTAATAAATGTTTGTCTATTCATATTTGCTTGACATTACCATTTTATTATTGAGTAAATATAATGTTCAAGTGTTAACCCCGTTTAACTAAATAGAGTTATATTACCTTTCAACCACTTCACCCGGGTAAAAACTTTTGACCCCGTTAAACTTTAGCATCGGGTAGCCGTGTACCGGGTGCAATACCCGAGACATATATAAACAAATGAACACCACTTTTAAGCCTTTTACCACTCATTCACTCTCTCTCACTACTTTCTCTCTCTAGACCCGAACCCAACTCCAAAACCGCAAATTCCGGCTTCCAAACGTAAGGATTTATTCCCTATCTTATTCTAAACATACTTCATTGTATTTAGAGGCCAAAAATCATAGGATTTAGGGAATAAAAGGGAGTTTACGGCCTAGGAAGCCCCTTAGGCCGTAAACACCTAAAACTTTGCCAAAAGCCCCATTTTTCCTTCCTTTAAGCTTGAGTACTAATTAAGGGATTTACCTAGGTGAGTTTGGACATGAAAACTTAAGATTTTGAAGCCTAAAAAGGAGTTTACGGCCCAAGCTTATGCTTAGGCCGTAAACACCCAAAAACCCTTGATAAAAGTCCCAAAAACTCATCTAGGGCATATAGGAATTTAGCTATGACCCTAGGGAAATGTTTAAGGCCATTAAGCAACTCATTTTGAAGCCAAAAGAAGAGTTTTGGCCAAGGCTATACTTGGGCCGTAAACTCCCCAATTTCTATGCCAAAATGTCCCAAAAACCCACCTAAGGCCTTCTAGAATTTTAAGACTTAAGGAAGTGATTTGGACCATTTAAACATCCATTTTCTGGGACTAAATGGAGTTTACAGCCCAAGCACAAGTTTGGACCGTAAACTCCCCAAAATGCCACAAAATGAGGGTTTAAACCCTCCAAATTAGTCCAAGACACTTGCTAGAAAATTTGAGAAGTGAAATAAGGCCTTAACCTGCAATTTTGGAGGACTACATGAGTTTACGGCCAAATCTAGGGGGCTTACGGCCGTAAACTCCCAAGGAGTGGCCTTTGGGCCATAAACTCCAAGGGAGTGAACTCATGGACTCCCCCACAAACCCCTCTTGGCCTTGTACCACTCCTGGGAACCCCTTCTAGGCCCTAAAACCCCGAATCGATGCTAAAATGTCTAAATACTTTAATGAAAAGCATAAAATGATTAATTTCTTGTAAAATACATATTTCATATGATATTAGGGTCCTAAAAGGTGCACAAGTCGTTATTTGGTACAAAACGCACAACCGACACTTCCACCCGATTTACCCGATTCACCCGATTTACGCGATTTCAGGTGAGTTCATACCCCTTTAATGAACCTTTCAAATGTTTTATATGTTTTAGGGGGGGATACAAGTTGATTATACATCTTTATGGAAATTCATACAAGACAATTATTCATGTTACTAAAATTAATCACATGTGATTCACTATCCGTAGTTCAAATCACATGTGATTTACCACTATGCCTTATAAATAAATTCTACGTTTTTTAAACTATTTTGGATAAATAAACAAGTTTTTAAATGTTTCTTTTGGACAATACTTTTATTAAACAAATCTTCTTATAAAACGTAACCACGCTAATATATTTATATAAGTAAGATTTGAAGGACTTAGGACCGATAGCTCGCCTTATTTCCTGTTCTTGTTTGATTGTGGGCTTAGGGTAGTGGTTATCCGTCCGACTGTCGTTGAATTCTTAGTTATATATCTTGTATACATCATTATTTTCTCATTTCATTAGATGCCTAAATCACTAGCATGACAAGAACCATACACACTAAGTTAACTATAATAGGTATAGTTAATGCTACTACTACTACTACTCCCTATAACTACTACTACTCCCTATAACTATTACTCTCTACACTATCATATACATTGTTACCAGATAATACACTAGTAAAAGAACGCACTATGAACTATACTAAAAGAATACTACACTATAACGAAAGAGAAAGCAATAAACAGTCGATAACACGCTAACTCACTACGAGATACTCTATTCGCTACCCACTATGCCCGGACTCTTTTGGCAGGAAGACAACACTACATGTATAGATCTATACGGGGCAGACGCTATTACATCCCAACTGTTAACTTCAGTACGAGCCGCACAGGTCCAGGGATGCCACTACTTCACTACACTGTACATGACTGGGAAGGTCATGGGGTCCTCTATTGCTCACACTATTGCTAACATACAAGAAAAACACTATAACCGCACTAAAATACTAAACTAAAGGTTAAGTTAATATCCCGAAGTAATCAAGTATCTAATACTAAAGGAAGTTTGTACCACTATTATTGACTTCAGGCATAACCTACCGTATTGCATTAGTTATTGGAGATTCACTATCATACTTTTACAATAAATATTTTTCAAAGATGAAAATTACATGTTTCTTAAAGGTTTTCACTTACAATGTATTTCTGGAAAATATAGGATTTTCTAGGTTTTTCTACTACTTATGACTATAAGTTGCAGCTTTTCATACTATCGGTTCTAATGCTTTTTATACAGAACTCACACTAAACTCTTATGAACTCACCAGCTTTATGCTGATATTCGTTTTCAAAATAACTTGTATCCTCAGGTCAAAGATAGACAGGTACAGGTGCAGCATTTTGGAGAAGGTGGAGCATACAAGATCCATCTCTTATTTTTGTGTTATTTTTGGTGTTTGTGAAACCTTACAAAACATACTTGTACTTAAACTTACTATGTAATGAAATGGTTGTATGTTTCTTGTTTTTACTATTATGCAATTGTGATGATACTGTACATGACGTCCTCCACCCCGAAACGTATTCCGCCGTTATCGGTTTTGGGGTGTGACATCCCTAACCATAGAGTCTTCTAGGAGGGTTAAGTTTCCAATGTTACCCTGAAGGATCATCTAGTAAGCTTTAGACCAAAACCCTAGTTATTTTTAGGATTGTCTTGACCCATTAAGCCCTTAAACTCTGACTCCAACATCCCAAAACATAGATTTGAGGTCCTAAGATGGTTTAATCATGTAAAGTTTCCAACTTTACATCCATGCATGCTTATAAGACTCTCTAAGATCCCTTTTTGGATTCATAGGGGACATACTTCATGAATGGGTCATGGAGGCTATTCAAATTTGCAACTTTAATCCTCTAAGGGTCATCTAGGGGCCATATCTACATCCTCAACCCTTGAAAACATCTTTTATTTGGATACACAAACCAAAGTCGCCAAAAAGAAGCCACAACTACAAGAAATGAGATCTACTAAACTACATGTCAAGGTTGTTACTCTATACCTCCAAGATGCAGCCTTGATGTATACTTTATGGATCCAAGATCACTCCTCCAAGCTTGATAATTGTCTCTTCAAGACTTCCTTCAAGAATCACTCTGAAGCTCTCTAAACTCCATGAACAAGTGGAGAAAATGATCTAGGGTTTCCTCTGGGAAAGGGAAGTTGGTAAGGAGGCCAATCCTAGGAGTTAATGCTCCTTATATAGGGTGCAATGCACGAAAATTAGGGTTTTCATCCCCAACGTCAACTCGTCGAGTCAGACCTCTGAAGCTCGTAGAGCTGGTTTTCCAAAAATACACGTGAAAAATTTCTAGCACATCGAGTTCTTCCCTTTGAACTCGACGAGTTGGACATATAAATGAAGTTTTTCCTTCCTTAAGTAACCTTCTGGATTCCGAGTGTTGCATATTTTTTGTTCTCAGGAATGTTAATAAACAATTGGAGATTTATGCCAAATCTAGGCTAGGACCTAAGGAGGGTGTCCAGGGTGTCTGACTAGATAATCCCGAAAATATAGTGCCAAGTTGTAACTAAATTATCTAGTTAATAAGTTCATATATACTCCCTCCGTCTCAAATTAATTGGGTATGGTTCTTTTTTGGATTGTCCCAAAATAATTGTCCACTACAAAAAATAAATATCAGAGCATTGTTTATAGTGAATCAAGTATATCAACCTATAAAAGATATACGAACTATAAACACTTCGGGAGTAAAACACTCTGACCAAGAATATATATTGTTAAGTATCTAAAAGATCCAACTAAGTATATATATACACACATCACTATAAAACACAGAAATCAGTATCACACTAGAACAGAACAAAAGTATTAAGATTGTTGGGCAGCACAATTAGGCTTAGAGACATATAGTCACACTCGGGGTGATGTAGCCTGATCAACTATGTTTTCCTGAGAGTGACTAGCATGTGCCTAAGTTTGGTTGTGGTGTTGCAACAAGTCTAAAACTTACCAACACTACCACAATAACGTTACCATAAGAATACTATAGGAGTATTCTGTATCTCTGAAACATACGTATGTGATAACTAAAAGGGTCGTTACTGGTAGGAAAATAATTGCTAAGTTGATACATCACGGTTACATGTGACTAGGGCGCTATAGACTCAGAATCTGTAGCCTTTTCTTCATTCCCTGTTCTTGTTTGATTGGGGGTCTGAAGTTAGGGATGCTTATTCGAAGGACTATCTTGCTTCAGTTACATGTAACCGGTATGCACTACGCAAGTATTTGGTCGACTAATAACGATTATCCTATAAGTATCTTAGAATAGTACGTCTATTAACCTTTCCTTTCCCCTTTTCTCGCGTAGATAGCATGGCTGGCTTCCACCATCCCAGTGATCCGTATTATCCGAACCAGGGCAATGGAGGATGGCTCGACGAGGAGTCAGACGATGATCACTCGATCCCTTTGGATGATCATCATGCTGAAGGCTTCTCGGATAGCTCGAGCTCCGAACCAGAAGTTAACAACCAACCTCCTGAAGCCCCGAACCCTAACCCCCGTCTGGCATTTCAGGGTCCCACTCCTATGTGGGCCATCTCCTTGCACCGATGGAGCGAGGAGTAGGGTCAGCCCTTGCCTTACAATGGAGACCGAAGCTTCTACAATATAAGTGAAGGAGGATCAGCGGATAAGGTTCTGCCCATCATGATCCGAAGGATTGCGGGGAATGTCGAGCAGGGTCAAGCTGTTATTGGTCGAGTTGTAGAAGTGGATGCCAACTCAAATCTCAATACGGTTCGCATCCGCCAACTCGAAGAAGCCATGGACAGGACAAGGAGGATCAACGAGGCTCTGCAGCATCAGTTGGATGCATCCCGAGCCGAAGTTAGGGAACTCCGAGCATGCCAAAGGACTCATGATCGACACCTTCAAGAAGTTATGCGTCAGCTAGCGGATCTGAGGATTCGCCCTACAAGTAACCGTCGCCAGTAGAAGACGTCTAGTTACCTCACTCTTTTGTTTAAAGGACTAGCCTTTTTTCTCTATGTTCCATAAGTCTCTTGTCTGTAAACATTCCTAGCTTAAAAGTACTCTAGTTAAACCTCTAAACTGCCAACATTTTCTCTAAGGTTTGATGTAAGACCTACTGTTAGGTCAATTTTCATGAACTTGTGTTACATCATTAATACCAGTATATTGGCAGTCAACTACTCTATTGCCATGACTCTCATTCCGAACTTGGTTTATGTTGATTTAATCCATGAGACACTCTATTCATATTTGCAATAGGCTCTTACTATTGTTATCATTCCTATGATCTTCCAGTGAAGGATGCCTCCACGAAAGTGTCCAAGCAGAGGAAGACCAGCTACTCAAACCCCTCCTCCACAGTTCGACCCGATGTTGTTCCAAACAGCGGTGACCGCGGCTGTGACAGCAGCCATGGCCCAAATGAACTCTGGGGACGCGAGCGGTGGTCACTCCAGGTTCGGTGAAGTCCATCAAAGAGTGCAGGGATGCACTTATAAGGATTTCATGAACTGTAAACTTACCTTCTTCGACGGTACCGGAGGAATTCTGGCATTATCCCAATGGTTCGAAAGAACCAAAGCTGTATTTGAAATGTGCTCTTGCCCCAAAGAGAGAAAAATCAAGTTCGCTACTGCTACCCTCACTAACAGGGCCTTGACATGGTGGAACGGCCATGTCAGTGCACTCTCCTTGGTCACAACCAATGCCATGGGCTGGGACACTCTAAAAGATCTCATGAGAGGGGAGTACTGCCTTAGGGGCGAAGTTCAGAAACTTGAGGAAGAACTCTGGAACCTCAAGATGAAAGGGACTGACATAACAGCTTACACGGCCAGGTTCTGCGACTTGGCGGCTATGTCTCCCAACATGATCCCATCCGAAAACAAGAAGATTGAACGATACATTTGGGGATTAGTGCCCCCGTATCGAGGAAACGTTCTGGCCTCACGCCCTACCACCTTTGACAGCGCCAAGGAATTGGCCCAGAGTCTGATCAACCATGAAGTCTCTTCCACACCAGCAACAGTAACCACAACTACCACTGCACCACCCGATTCATCTGACAAAAAAAGGAAGCGATGGGATAAGAAGAAAGGCAAGAAAACACAAACTTCCTCCAAGGACCAATAGATCGTGGCGGTCCATGCTGCTACCACTCCACCTGCACCCGCCCCGCCAAAAGCTTATAGCGGGAATCTGCCCAAATGTCCCAAGTGCCCTTTCCACCAAAACAGCCCCTGCCGTGAATTGCAGTGCTCCAACTGCGGCCGAAAGGGCCATACTGTCCGATTTTGCAAGGCCCCTCCCAAAACTATCACACAGGTTCCTGGTGCGGGAGTGACCTCGACTTGTTATGGCTGCGGTGAAGCTGGTCATTTTAAGAAGAACTGTCCGAAGGCTACAAATGCTGGGGGGGAACTAGAAGATTACTCGCTATCGGTCACAATGAAGCGGTAGCTGATCCTACGGTAGTCACGGGTACGTTTCTTCTCAACAACTCCTATGCCTGTGTCTTATTTGATAGTGGTGCAGAAAGAAGCTTCGTAAATCATAACTTTAAGCACTTACTCAAACAAACCCCTCAACCACTAAAAGAAACATTTGTCGTAGAAATGGCTAATGGGAAGACAGAAAGCTCTAACGAAATCTACATAGGTTGTACTCTCACGTTATACGATCACTCATTTCTAATGGATCTTATACCAGTCTCAATCAGGAGTTTCGATGTTATTGTTGGTATGGACTGGTTGAGTCTTCATCGCACTGATATCCTATGCTATGAGAAAGCACTTCGCCTGAACCTTTCGGATTCCGAAGCACTGATGATCTATGGAGATAAACCAGATACGAGTCTTCGTATCATCTCCAGTATTCAAGCTCAAAAATACTTGCGTAAGGAATACCGCGCCTTCCTTGCTCACGTCGTTGACACAAGCCAGAAATCGAAAGATCCAAAAGACATTCCCGTAGTATGCGATTTCCCTGATGTTTTCCCGGAGGATCTTCCAGGCCTACCTCCCAAACGTCAGGTTGAGTTCAGAATCGACCTAGTCCCAGGAGCTACCCCCGTAGCAAAGTCTCCCTATCGTCTAGCGCCCGCTGAAATGCAAGAACTATCCGGTCAACTCAACGAACTGCTCAGCAAGGGTTTTATAAGACCGAGCTTCTCACCTTGGGGAGCTCCGGTCTTGTTCGTGAAGAAGAAGGATGGATCGTTTCGGATGTGCATCGATTATAGGGAACTCAATAAACTCATGGTCCAAAATCGCTACCCTCTCCCTCGTATCGACGATCTATTCGACTAACTACGAGGATCAAGTTACTTCTCCAAGATTGATCTTAGATTCGGGTATCATCAGTTACGGGTGCTTGAGGAAGATGTCCCAAAGACAGCCTTCTGAACCCGCTACGAACATTTTGAGTTCGTAGTGATGTCCTTTGGACTGACTAACGCCCCCGCAGTATTCATGAACTTGATGAATAGGGTGTGTCGTCCATACCTGGATCAGTTCGTCATCGTCTTCATTGACGATATCCTCGTCTACTCTCGAAGCGAGGAAGAACACAAAGATCATTTACGACGAGTCCTGGAAACGTTGCGATCCGAAAAGTTATATGCGAAGTTCTCTAAGTGCGAGTTTTGGATCCGAAGAGTTGAATTCTTAGGTTTCCCGTTTTTAGTAAGGAAGGAATCCACGTGGATTTCTCCAAAATTAAAGCTATTGAGAAATGGTCAGCACCGAAGACGCCTACAGAAATTCGTCAATTTCTAGGCCTCGCTGGCTACTACCGCAGATTCATCCAAAACTTCTCTCGGATTGAGAAGCCTCTCACTATGCTAACACAGAAGGGTGTATCATTCGACTGGGAAGAAAAACAGGAGAAGGCATTCCAGATCCTGAAGCGAGCCCTATGCACCGCACCAGTATTATCCCTTCCCGAAGGGACAGAAGATATTGTTGTATACTGTGATGCATCCAATCAGGGGCTCGGTTGTGTCTTGATGCAACGAGGAAAGGTTATCGCCTATGCCTCGAGGCAGCTAAAGACCCATGAAGTGAACTACACTACTCACGACCTCGAGTTAGGAGCGGTCGTCTTCGCACTAAAAATCTGGAGACACTACTTGTATGGGACGAAGAGCGTGGTGTACACTGATCATAAAAGTATTCAACACATACTGAACCAAAAAGAACTCAACATGAGGCAGCGTCGATGGGTCAAGCTACTTAACGATTACGACTGTGAAATTAGATATCACCCAGGGAAAGCCAACGAAGTAGCAGACACCCTGAGTAGGAAGGAGTATTCTGGTCGAAGGACCAAGCCGTTGACGATGACTATGCATTCACATCTATCCACACAGATCAAAGAGGCTCAGCAGGAAGCCTTAAAGCCTGAGAACGTCACGGGAGAATCCCTATGCAGAATGGATAAAAATTTGGAGGTTAAGGGTGACGAAGCCTACTACTTCATGGACCGAATCTGGACTCCATGCCATGGAGGTTTCAGAGACTTGGTCATGAGGGAAGCACACAACACTCGCTACTCCGTCCACCCGGGTTCAGATAAGATGTATCTGGATCTCAAAAAGCTATACTGGTGGCCGAACATGAAAGCGGAGATCGCTACCTTTGTGAGTAAGTGCCTTACTTGCGCGAAGGTCAAGGTCGAATATCAAAAGCCATCAGGACTCCTCCAACAACCGGAGATACCGGAATGGAAGTGGGAGCGAATCACAATGGACTTTATAACCAAACTGCCCAAGACAGCGGGTGGATTAGATACCATTTGGGTCATCGTTGACAGGTTGACCAAGTCCGCAGACTTCCTACCCATCAAAGAAATGGACAAGATGGAGAAACTCACAAGAACATACATAAAAGAAATAGTACGACTGCATGGCGTTCCTATATCTATTATCTCAGACAGAGATAGTAGATTCACCTCTAAATTTTGGCAATCATTGCAAAAGGCACTAGGGACGAGGCTGGACATGAGTACAGCCTACCATCCACAGACCGACGGACAAAGTGAGAGGACGATCCAAACTCTAGAAGATATGCTGCGAGATTGTGTGATCGACTTTGGTAAATCGTGGGATACACACTTACCTCTTGTGGAGTTTTCCTACAACAATAGTTATCATACGAGTATCAAGGCAGCTCCATTCGATGCCCTCTACGACCGGAAGTGCAGATCCCCTCTGTGCTGGGCTGAGGTGGGTGACACTCAATTAGCTAAGGGACGGCTTCTTGACAACACTCTCACTGGTCCGGAGATCATTCGAGAAACGACCGAAAAGATTGTACAGATTCGTGAACGATTAAAAGCCGCTAGGGATCGACAAAAAAGCTACGCCGACAAACGAAGGAAACCCTTGGAATTCCAGGTGGGAGACCGAGTCCTTTTGAAGGTCTCGCCCTGGAAGGGCACGGTACGCTTCGGAAAGCATTGAAAGCTGAACCCAAGGTACATAGGGCCTTTCGAGATTCTCGCCAGAATCGGCCCCGTAGCTTATAAACTCAACCTACCCTACGAGCTAAGCAACATACACCCTACCTTCCACGTCTCAAACTTGAAGAAATGCCTGTCTGACGAGACCCTCGTGATTCCCCTCGACGAGATCGAGGTCAACGAGAGCCTCAACTTTGTGGAAGAGCCTGCAGAGATTATGGATCGGGAAGTAAAACGAACGAAACAAAGCCGCATCCCAATTGTGAAAGTTCGGTGGAACGCCAAGCGGGGACCGGAATTCACTTGGGAGCACGAAGACCAAATGTAACTCAAATATCCCCATCTCTTCGCTTAGTAGTATTGTAATTCTTATCTGTATGAATTCTAAATTTCGGGACGAAATTCTCCTATCGGGGGGATGATGTGACAACCCCAAATCTATTGCCGTTACAATCCCGTCTTCACTAACGAAAATCGTCGTTATGCATTATTTTCCGAGATGTTTGGAGTCCTCAACTAATAAATGTTTGTCTATTCATATTTGCTTGACATTACCATTTTATTATTAAGTAAATATAACTTTCAAGTGTTAACTCCGTTTAACTAAATAGAGTTATATTACTTTCAACCACTTCACCCGGGTAAAAACTTTTGACCCCGTTAAACTTTAGCATCGGGTAGCCATGTACCGGGTGCAATACCCGAGACATATATAAACAAATGAACACCACTTTTAAGCCTTTTACCACTCATTCACTCTCTCTCACTACTTTCTCTCTCTAGACCCGAACCCAACTCCAAAACCGCAAATTCTGGCTTCCAAACGTAAGGATTTATTCCTTATCTTATTCTAAACAGACTTCATTGTATTTAGAGGCCAAAAATCATAGGATTTAGGGAATAAAAGGGAGTTTACGGCCTAGGAAGCCCCTTAGGCCGTAAACACCTAAAACTTTGCCAAAAGCCCCATTTTTCCTTCCTTTAAGCTTGGGTACTAATTAAGGGATTTACCTAGGTGAGTTTGGACATGAAAACTTAAGATTTTGAAGTCTAAAAAGGAGTTTACGGCCCAAGCATATGCTTAGGCCGTAAACACCCAAAAACCCTTGATAAAAGTCCCAAAAACTCATCTAGGGCATGTAGGAATTTAGCTATGACGCTAGGGAAATGTTTAAGGCCATTAAGCAACTCATTTTGAAACCAAAAGAAGAGTTTCGGCCAAGGCTATACTTGGGCCGTAAACTCCCCAATTTCTATGCCAAAATGTCCCAAAAACCCACCTAAGGCCTTCTCGAATTTAACTAAGACTTAAGGAAGTGATTTGGACCATTTAAACATCCATTTTGAGGGACTAAATGGAGTTTACGGCCCAAACACAAGTTTGGACCATAAACTCCCCAAAATGCCACAAAATGAGGGTTTAAACCCTCTAAATTAGTCCAAGACACTTGCTAGAAAATTTGAGAAGTGAAATAAGGCCTTAACCTGCAATTTTGGAGGACTACATGAGTTTACGGCCAAGCCTAGGAGGCTTACGGCCGTAAACTCCCAAGGAGTGGCCTTTGGGCTGTAAACTCCAAGGGAGTGAACTCATGGACTCCCCCGCAAACCCCTCTTGGCCTTGTACCTCTCCCGGGAACTCGTTCTAGGCCCTAAAACCCCGAATCGATGCTAAAATGTCTAAATACTTTAATGAAAAGCATAAAAAGATTAATTTCTTGTAAAATACATATTTCATATGACATTAGGGTCCTAAAAGGTTCACAAGTCGTTATTTGGTACAAAACGCACAACTGACACTTCCACCCGATTTACCCGATTCACCCGATTTACGCGATTTCAGGTGAGTTCATACCCCTTTAATGAACCTTTCAAACGTTTTATATGTTTTAGGGGGGGATACAAGTTGATTATACATGTTTATGGAAATTCATACAAGACAAGTATTCATGTTACTAAAATTAATCACATGTGATTCACTATCCGTAGTTCAAATCACATGTGATTTACCACTATGCCTTATAAATAGATTCTACGTTTTCGAAACTATTTTGGATAAATAAACAAGTTTTTAAATATTTCTTTTAGACAATACTTTTATTAAACAAATCTTCTTATAAAACGTAACCACGCTAATATATTTATATAAGTAAGATTTGAAGGACTTAGGACCGATAGCTCGCCTTATTTCCTGCTCTTGTTTGATTGTGGGCTTAGGGTAGTGGTTATCCGTCCGACTGTCGTTGAATTCTTAGTTATATATCTTGTATATTAGTATGGGACACGAGTATTTTCTCATTTCATTAGATGCCTAAATTACTAGCATGACAAGAACCATACACACTAAGTTAACTATAATAGGTATAGTTAATGCTACTACTACTACTACTCCCTATAACTACTACTACTCCCTATAACTATTACTCTCTACACTATCATATACACTGTTACCAGACAATACACTAGTAAAAGAACACACTATGAACTATACTAAAAGAATACTACACTATAACGAAAGAGAAAGCACTAAACAGTTGATAACTCGCTAACTCACTACGAGATACTCTATTTGCTACCCACTACGCCTGTATAGATCTATACGGGGCCGACGCTATTACATCCCGACTGTTAACTTCAGTCCGAGCCGCACAGGTCCAGGGATGCCACTACTTCACTACAATGTACATGACTGGGAAGGTCATGGGGTCCTCTATTGCTCACACTATTGGTAACATACAAGAAAAACACTATAACCGCACTAAAATACTAAACTAAAGGTTAAGTTAATATCCCAAAGTAATCAAGTATCTAATACTAAAGGAAGTTTGTACCACTATTATTGACTTCAGGCATAACTTACCGTATTGCATTAGTTATTGGAGATTCACTATCATACTTTTACAATAAATAGTTTTCAAAGATGAAAATTACATGTTTCTTAAAGGTTTTCACTTACAATGTATTTCTGGAAAATATAGGATTTTCTAGGTTTTTCTACTACTTATGACTATAAGTTGCAGCTTTTCATACTATCGGTTCTAATGCTTTTTATACAGAACTCACACTAAACTCTTATGAACTCACCAGCTTTATGCTGATATTCGTTTTCAAAATAACTTGTATCCTCAGGTCAATGATAGACAGGTACAGGTGCATCATTTTGGAGAAGGTGGAGCATACAAGATCCATCTCTTATTTTTGTGTTATTTTTGGTGTTTGTTAAACCTTACAAAACATACTTGTACTTAAACTTACTATGTAATGAAATGGTTGTATGTTTCTTGTTTTTACTATTATGCAATTGTGATGATACTGTACATGACGTCCTCCACCCCGAAACGTATTCCGCCGTTATCGGTTTTGGGGTGTGACATCCCTAACCATAGAGTTTTCTAGGAGGGTTAAGTTTCCAATGTTACCTTGAAGGATCATCTAGTAAGCTTTAGACCAAAACCCTAGTTATTTTAAGGATTGTCTTGACCCATTAAGCCCTTAAACTCTGACTCCAACATCCCAAAACATAGATTTGAGGTCCTAAGGTGGTTTAATCATGTAAAGTTTCCAACTTTACATCCATGCATGCTTATAACACTCTCTAAGATCCATTTTTGGATTCATAGGGGACATACTTCATGAATGGATCATGGAGGCTATTCAAATTTGCAACTTTAATCCTCTAGGGGTCATGTAGGGGCCATATCTACATCCTCAACCCCTGAAAACATCTTTTCTTTGGATACACAAACCAAAGTCGCCAAAAACAAGCCACAACTACAAGAAATGAGATCTACTAAACTACATGTCAAGGTTGTTACTTTATACCTCCAAGATGCAGCCTTGATGTATATCTGGATCCAAGATCACACCTCCAAGCTTGATAATTGTCTCTTCAAGACTTCCTTCAAGAATCACTCTGAAGCTCTCTAAACTCCATGAACAAGTGGAGAAAATGATCTAGGGTTTCTTATCGGAAAGGGAAGTTGGTAAGGAGGCCAATCCTAGGAGTTAATGCTCCTTATATAGGGTGCAATGCACGAAAATTAGGGTTTTCATCCCCAACGTCAACTCGTCGAGTCAGACCTCTGAAGCTTGTAGAGCTGGTTTTCCAAAAATACACGTGAAAAATTTCTAGCACATCGAGTTCTTCCCCTTGAACTCGACGAGTTGGACATATAAATGAAGTTTTTCCTTCCTTAATTAACCTTCTGGATTCCGAGTGTTGCATATTTTTTGTTCTCAGGAATGTTAATAAACAATTGGAGATTTATGCTAAATCTAGGCTAGGACCTAAGGTGGGTGTCCAGGGTGTCTGACTAGATAATCCCGAAAATATAGTGCCAAGTTGTAACTAAATTATCTAGTTAATAAGTTCATATATACTCCCTCCTTCTCAAATTAATAGGGTATGGTTCTTTTTTGGATTGTCCCAAAATAATTGTCCACTACAAAAAATAAATATTTTTACCAAAATACCCATCATTATTAGTAAAACTATAATGGAATTCAAAGCATCTAATATAAAATTAAATGCAACATAAATGTATAATTATCATTTCATTTAATAAAGTTAGTGGTAATTAACGTTTATTTAATATGTGTGTTTTTTGTCTGTGGACAATAATTTTGAGACGAAAGGAGTATTTATTAGACTACCAATTTTTATACTCTGTTATTGTACTTATGTTATATTATGAGGTGGTCAACTGTAATGTTATTGTGTGTGTGTGTGCGTATATATATATATATATATATATATATATATATATATATGTATATATATATATATATATATATATATATATATATATATATATATATATATATATGTATATATATATATATATATATATATATATATATATATATATATATATTGGTATCAATGACATGGGGATTGATTTTGGCCTCATCACATATTCTATTATGATATCAGAGACATATTACGCCCCTTCCTAATTGGCGCTAACCCTAGTCGCCTCTCTCCCTCTCTTCTCATTCTTCTTCTTATGATCACGTCATCCACTCTCTAATAACATGCCCAACAGCCCCCTTCACCGTGCAGTCATCAAGAATTACATACCAATCCTCGTTGATATGGATGACATCAAGAATTACATACCAATCCTCGTTGATATGGATGACAGCTAATACACATCAAGGGCCGAACTTTTCAAGATACACTACCGTGTATTTCAGGTTGTTGATCATATCATTCCACCTGATTCATCTACTTCAGCCATAAAAAACTGATCCTAAAGCCAATCAACAATGATAACATCTTGACGTCATTGTGTTACAATAGATATATGGGATGATTTCTAAAGATCACCTCCAAACCATTCTCTCCCCGGGAACCATCGTTGCCGCCGCCTGGAAGGCCATTGAAAACATCTTTATAGACAGCAAACCAGCACATGCTCTACACCATCACAAGAAATTCGCAAATGTCAAGATCGAAAACTTTCCTAACATGACGACATATTACCAAGAAGTAAAAAAAATATATCTAATTAGCTAATTAATATCGAGGCTCCTGTAGACAATCAACGACTTGTTCTACAACTTATCTTTGGTTAGGGATGTTAAAAAGTCGCGTAGGACCCCGTTCCATTTGGGTGAATAAAAAAAATCGAGGGCGGGGACGGGAGCAGAGTCAAGGCTGACCCCCGTTAATAAATTACACAAATATTTGCATATATTAATTATATAAATATAATAAACAATAACATGATTTTAAGCTTCCAAAAATTTATCAAAAAGCATGTTTTTAAGTTATTTGTATAATTTGTTTAAGATTCCGTAACTTTTTTTATTTTTAACATGTAAAATTCTGCTATAATTAATTATATGTTACCCAAAAAAAAGCTTCTTTTAGTCTAAATAACAACTTCATTCAGCCCAAAAAAAGCAGCGCAAAATTAATCAGGGTGGGGGGACGGGGCGGGGGTGGGGATGATAAAGGGGATTCGTGGGCGGGGGCAGGGGCGTTGGTAGGAAGGATGAACATTTTGAGGGCTAGCGTGGGGGAACGGGGAAATTTCGAGGGTCGTAGTGGGAGATGAACTCCCCGTCCCGTTTGCCCCCATTGACATCCCTATCTTTGGTCTCTCGGATTAATACAACATCATCGCCACTCTTCTCTACCAATCCACTCCACTACCCGATTTCTACACCGCCCGTTCTAAACTTCGTCTCGAGGAAACCAGAGAATCATTGGAAAACCCACATGTCACTGCCCTCACTACCTCATCACCACACAAACAACAAACGTCGTCAGCACAACCTTCTCTGATCAGCGGGACAACATAACATATTCTCAATCGTAGCTATTGGATTAGGTGTCTACGCCCATAATTATTTTGGTATGTACTTTACCCGATTATGAGCATGGTCCTTTTGGGTTTCCTTCACCATAGCAACTAATAGGATGAATTATGGAGAAAGAGGATTTATTATGATTTATTAATGTATTATAACAATAATATATTAATGACGAATTAGTATTAATCATAAATTAATTTGCAATTAATTTAGTGATCAGAAGAGACTGATTAAATTAATGGGGGCTAATTATGCAAATCAATAATACACCCTTATACTATAGAAAATTAAAAGTCTAATATTATAAATGTATGAGTAAAGAGTCAGTCTTACCTTTAGTAGGCCTCATTCACAAAGCTGGTCTATCAAGGGTGTTTAAGGAAGCGGCCTGTAAAATGACCGACATTGGGTATCCACTCTTACCTACCGCACACTTGACTAGTGGAGGTCGTTAGCCGAACAGGTAGGATAGGACACATCCTTCCATTATAAGTATAATGAAATACGAAGTAAGTAAACACTTTTACAAATTCCCAAATCTTAGTTACTTTAGGAAAAATGTGGAATTGGTGCTAATCTATGAAATTGCACATTGCACCTTGTTGGTCGTTAGTGGAGCGTGTGTGGTTAACCGACACACTAATATGGGACCAATGAAGGATGGAAATGGGTTTCTCGTAATATTATCATTGATCAATGGAGTGTGTGTTGTTAACCGGCACATTGATTGAGTGGTGATCGACATCTAGAGTACCAAGCTAATTTGCATGGTCGTCCACACCTTGTGTGTGATCCTCGGCATCCCAGTCACAAACTTGAAGGGCATAATCGAGATTAAACATGCCATTGAAAATTTTAATGAATCTCAAAGGATCTAGGAGTTTCAATTCATTTAAAACTTAAATTCTTTTTCATTTTTCGTGGTGGAATTGGTAAATCATCATTTACTTACCTTCAAATATTTGCAATTGGATTACGACATCCCTCTTCCTAATTGCAGATTATTGTGTTGGATCCTAGCCTTGATATTTAATTTTGGTCTTATATTAGTGATTCTTATCAACTAACTTGAATTTTCTCCGATTTTTTAGATGTCAAATGACTATAGTGTTCCCGAATCCTTTGGAAAAAGCTTTCTACTTGAAGGTGATGTTCCACGATTTGATCGTGGAAATGTAAATCATGCTTCACTTCCTCCACCTCCTCCAATAGTTCTCCTTGAACCATGTGTTTGATGACTTGAAAAGTTCAAGGTCACTCAAACCCAATTGGCAAGTAAACACAAAAACAGAAAGTTTGTGTATGCAACGTCTTGGAGATGAAGTCACACATTGACAAATTGGGAATGTTGGGTGTCATTGTCTCAAGGAAGTTGGTTGCTGATGTGGTTCTTCAATCACTTCCCAAATCATATAGTGAGTTTATTAGAGAGTACTATATGATGTATCATGACGTGACCCTCATTGATCTTACCTATTTGCATATTGTTGTTGAATCAACAATGATTTGGCGCACTGGTCAAGCAAATTTGTTGGGAAGATGAGCCTCCCAAACTTCCATGGACACTAACAAAGGCAACATTGGAAGTCCAGAAAAGTCTTCTTTTCCCAATGGAAAGGGATTGGCCGAGGTTAAACTGTTTTTCCAAATGGTAAAGAGAAAGGCTTAGTTTGAGATTGTCCCATGAGCTACTCCAAGAGAGTTTGTTTGTTTCTGTTGCAAAGAAAAGGGGCGTTGGATGTGAAGCTGCCATATGTACCTGAAAGATTGCAAGGATGGGAGAGTCAAGATGTATGACTTTGCTTCAGGTAAATCCACTATCTAACTTTATTAAGTTTCTATTTGTGTATTCTTAGTACATGATGTGATAAAATTACATTTTGATGTTTTGTAGGATTGAATAAAAGAAAGGAAGCTTAAAGGAAAAAATATGTTGAGTTAGATCGCGAAGAGATGGATTTCGATCACATGGTTTGATGATCGGATTTTTGAGCTGCTGCATAGGAGTTATGATAGATTTCTTAGGAATATTTAGTAACATAGTTTTCATTTGATATTGCATTGTAAGAACAAGTTGTTCCGTATTTTTTATAAATAAAATAAATTTTGTTTTTGTCTTACTTATATTTCCTTGCTATAGCATTTGTGAAAATTAATGTTTATATATTTCTATTGTTAGAAATATTGAAAAGGATGTGATTCTTAGTTATGTTATTAGTGGTAGTGTCAAAAAATTTCCAAATATGGAAAGACTCTCATCACCCAAGTTTCAATTGGACAGAAACTTGGAATCATGCAATTGGTATTGTATGATGAATGAGAACCTTCATATTTGGGAAACTAAGACTAATTCCTTATTCACACAAGTATGTGAGTCAAGTGAAGGACTGGAAGATCTAGTACACATTGTTGTGCACGTGTCAAGTCCACCACAAATAACGATAAGAATATTCATCATGATTTGCTAAAAGGTTAGTAAATATGGTTGTGCTTACAAGATTAAGTATAATTCTAATACTTGAAAAGTTTCCATGTATAGCAGAACGAATAAGAATAATCAACTAGGCAGAAATATAAAAGTTTCTCAAATCTAAAAAGAAGGGAGAGTACTTAAGTATCATGCTTTATGATCATCTTAGTGATTATGAAACTATATCACAATTGATCCTCTAAGGACATCTTAGTGTATTGGTATGGCTAGGAAGAGGAATCGGAAATTGTTGAACTGGTTAAATCAATAGGTATATCATACTTCGCTCCAAAATCAAGTCAGAGAGTCATACTCCAAGATTGTGTATTGAGTGACATGTCTTAAGAAGGTTTATAACACACTCATCAAATATGGAGTAGAAAATTTCTTCTTACTCTTTCACATTTGAAATTGGTAAGTTGTGATGTATTGGATAAGACGAAGACCAACTAAGACCAATTGTGTGAATGTTTGTCTTGATAAGAACCCACACTAACTATTGAATATTTGTTTATCAAGGAATGTTTATTGACAAGAGAATCTTATATGTTAAGAGCTCAGTGGGAGTCTTAAATATCTTGAAAAAGGCTCAAGAACTAATCAAGAGTAAACCTATTATTTATCACTAGCACACGACTTGAGGTTTTTAACCTATCGTAATGACATATTCTTATTTCTGTGCCATTCCAGTTTTAAGTCAACTATGTGTGTAAGTTCAATGATTTCTCATTTGATTTCATAAGGCAAAGCACCTTGATCAATGGAAAGTACATTGATATGTAGGGGTGAGCTGCTCAATAACTTGGAAACAATGGTGGGACCCTTGATGGCAAGAAATTAAGATTAAAAAATTTATGTCCATATGATTTGGATTTGTCACAAACATTATCTTATGATTATGATTACGACAATTTCACATGGATAGGAACACTTACACCATAAAATCTAAGTGGTAAGGTTTCTCTCCACTTCATGAAAATTATTGTGAGGAAACGCTTTCGCTAAGAAAGATTTTAAGGAGTTAGCTGTTGTGTAAATTGTGTTTTCAAATTCAATTATGACTACAACATCCCTCTTCATAGTTCGCATTGTGAGAAATAGCAAATAGTCTAAACATTTGGGACTTATTGTTGTGAGTTCTGAAATAGTTTAGACACACATGTGAGCTTTCTAATGAAAGGTGTATGTGTTTGAGAAGCTAAGATAAAGTCTTATCGAAGCATCTCGTGTCAGAAATCTGAACTTTGGTAAGAAAGTCCACAAGTATTGATTTCTAGAAGTCCAGCTAATTTCTGAATACATGTCAAAGCTAGTGGGAGCATAAGTGTTATGTTGGCAAAGATATAATTATCATGATAGTGGGAGCATGATTATTATGTAAAGTATTACGAGTTAGCAATATTAATTATAGAAAACAAAAGTTTCAATTAGCAAAGTTGTAGAGGTTAAAAGGTTGTTTTGCTATAATTAAGGGAGAAAATATTATACTTCATTTCAAATCTAAAAGCTTAGATCGAGAAATTTAAATCACAATTAATCAAAGTACATATGTCACACACCAAAACCGAGAACGACGGAAATGTTCTGGGGAGGAGGACATCATGTAATGTATCACAACAGTGTAAAGTAGTAAACAAGCAACAACATCATCCATTTTATTAATAGTATAATTTTAAATACATGTGTGTTCTTTCATAGTATAAAACAACATAATGAATAATCAAAATAAAAGACAAGTCTTGACTGCTCCGTCTTCACAAAACCTGGTCGTCGTACCCATCTATTTGTGACCTGAGAATACAAGTTATTTTGAAAGCGAGTATCAGCAATAAAGCCGGTGAATTCATAAGTATTTATGTGTCTTTGATTTGTAAAACTGTAAAGTAAAGACTTGTAAATATTTGGAGAAAAGTTTGTATAAGTATGAAAATGTTTGTAAGTAATTGTAAACGTTTGAAAACTCTAGAAAATCCCATATTTCCTAATGGTATAAAGAGGTAGTCTTCTACCAAGACTCGACTATTTTGAAAGTAGCCTTCTACCAAGACCCGACTGTTTTGTACACTTGATCCTTGTAAAACGTGTAATTTTCCCAAGTGTAACTATCATTATTAAAATATAGTTTATACATTAATGTTTAAGTGAAGTAATCACTAAATAAATGTAAAGGGTAAATTAATGTAGTACTGTAGCATTGTATTAAGTGACTACTATTGTACTAATTGTCTTAATTGAGTATTAAGGTATAATGTGATGGCTAGTTCCCATACTAAACGCTTCCTTGTCAAGAGATTCTGGGAACCAAACGCGACCTATGCAATGATTACAAGCCGTGAACATCCACATTACGATTATATGATCATGTATACCCAATATCACTATGACCTTTTGTTTAAAACAATGTGTTAGTGATTCATTGGTATAGTTATATCCTGTTATTGTTCCATGCTATAGCAGCTTATTATGTTTTTTTTTCTGTTATCGTGTATTATATCTTCCTCCCTGTTTCTCTTTATTGTGTGTTCTATTATGTTATCATGTATTGTAATTATATTTCTGTAATTGTATTTCTTCATATAGTATATATTGTATTAGTCTAGACTCGTGAATGAACTGACTCTTGTATGATTCCATGTACTTGGAATAGTAAGTTATATCTCCTAACTATACCTATTATAGTTACTAGTAATGTACGTGTATAACCGAAAGTATGCCTTTTCTACCCAAAGGTACTGAACTGACTGATGGAACTTTTATGTCTATATATGTATACATGATATATAACTAATATTTATAGGACATTCGGACGAGTAACCAATGCCTTAAGGCCACATCCCAACGAGGAAAAGGAAATAAAGCGAGCTAGCCGCCCTAAGTCTTTTAAACATTACTTATATAACTATACATATCTAGGCATGCATTTGACAATATAAAAGTATAAAAGAAGTTTTGTAAAACTTTTGAAAAGTTTAATAACTAAGAAATGATGACTTGATGTCAGTTTATAAAACGATTTGAAAGTAGTTTGTTTGATAAGACAGTTTTAAATATAAGGAAACCTTTGTTTGAAACACATTTGTAACAGAGTTTGAAAGGAAACATACAGCATGTAAGACAGTTTGATAAAAAGTTTTAACATGTAAAAACAGTTGAGAAAGTCATTTGAAGTAATAAGTTTGGTAAAACAGCTAACCGTATAGTAAATCCATGTGTATGCTAGTTATTAATCACATGTGATTGATATAATAACTAGCATGATTCAAATTGTATTCCCCCCATAAAACATTTATAAAGATTTAAAAACATTTAAAAGGTTAATTAAGGGGTATGAACTCACCTGCAGTGAGTGGGTCGTATGGAAGTGTCGGACAAGTGTTTGTTGTCAAGTGAAGACTTAAACACACACAATGATCCTAATAACATATAAAGAAATATGTATATGTATATATATATATATATATATATATATATATATATATATATAATCAGTGACTATAACACTAATTAGACAAGTATAAACATTCTAAGGCGTGGAAAACACTTTGGTCAAAGTGTTAGGAGGCCATTGGGTTGCAACAAAGGAGTGTAAGGCATTGTAAGTGAGTTTATGGTCCATAGACCATACTTGTTGGAGTTTACGCCCCAGGGGAGCTTACTCCTAGCCGTAAACTCTCAAATGGGTCACCAAATGAGGCATAAAGGTAAGGTGTCTTATGTGGTTAAGTGTTTCAAGGCTTAAACAAGAGGCTAGGTGAGTTTAAGGTCCAAGAATGGCCCTTCTATGTGTTTACGGCCTGGGGACCACTTCCCCATGAGTTTATGACCGTAAACTCATGGTATGAAGTACCATTTCGTTTCTTGAAGTCCCTAGTTCGATGGTGTATGGTTCTATACTATGTTCCAAGGCTTGGTAATGTGTTAGGGTGCATTTTGCCCCACTAAAAGGGGTTTACGGCCCAAGAACATGTCTTGGTCGTAAACTCCTTTGATCACATGATTATTTGTTATTTCTAAGCCCTAAACATGTTAAACCTAGTGTACAACGAGTTGGGACAAGAGTACTTACGATCTAGGAGCTTGAATGGTCGATTTTGGCCAAGAACACTAGTGTGTGTTCTTGGTGAAACTTGAAGATCTACAAAATGGAATAATTTCATGGATGATATCATGTAAGATCACTAGTTCATTTAAGATATCAACTAGTTAGGACAATAAACTTACGATTTTTGAAGATCGGGGATGAAGATCAGGATGATACTTGAGAGGATTTCGGCCAAGAGGAGGAAAGGAATGAACAAATGGCTAACATATCACCATATAATGGAGAGGTTACGGCCCACATGGAGTTTACGGCCGTAAAATACCATGTGGTGGCCGTGAACTCCTTGTAGGGGTGTTTAAGGTCTGATCTTTGGGTTATAACTTCAGCAGATAAACCCTGACACTTATCCCTTAAGTGTACAAGGCTCAAAACGCTCAAATAAACTCCTAATTGTGTTAGAAGATATAAGCAATGACTTTGTCTTTTAATTTAGTGTTTGACTGTATAGGATAGAAATTTTCGGGTTGTCACATCATCCCCCAATTAGAGGGAATTTCGTCCTGAGATTAAAATTTAGGTAACAAAGTCGGTACGAATAATCGAGCAAAGAAGTGGGGATACTTCCTAATCGATTGATTCTCATGCTCCCAAATGAATTCAGGTCTTCGGTTTACATTCTAGTGAACCTTCACTAATGGGAAGTGGCTTTGCTTTGTTCTCCTGACCTTTCGGTCCATGTTCACTACGGTTCTTTCACGAAGGTGAGGTTCTTGTCGATATCGATCTCGTCTAGTGGGATTACAAGAGTCCTGACGGAAAGGTACTTTTTCATGTTCGAGTCTTGGAGGGTAAAATAGACATTACTGAGTTCGCAGTGTAGACTGGGTTTGTGAGTTACTGGGCCGATTCGGGCAAGATTCTCGGAGGTCCGAACTATCTTGGATTTTAGCTTTCCACGCTTTCCGAAGCGTATCAAGCCTTCCCAGGGTGAGACTTCCAAAAGAATTTGGTCTCTCACTTGGAATTCCAAAGTTTTCATCCTCTTGCTTCTCTTCCCAGTCCAAGGCCACTCCCTTCTGAGTCAAATTCGTAAGAGGTTTTGTAATTCGCGAGGAGTTCTGAATGAACTTACGACAGTAGGTCAGCAAGACCTAGAATTTGGCAAATTCCCGTAGGCGTCTTCAGTGTTGACTAATTCTCAACGGTTTTGATTTTTGGAAGGGTCCTCAATAATTCCCACATCACTAATAGTGTGTCTTAGAAATTCGACTCTTCAATTCCAAAACTCGTATTTAGAGAACTTCGTGTAAAGCTTCTCTGGTCGTAATGTTTCCATGGTTTGGTGTAGATGCTCTTTATGATTTCCTTCGTACTACAAGATTAGAAAATTAAGTCATTTACAAGGACAATGATGAACTGATCTAAGTAAGAATGGTGTACCCTATTCATTAAGTTCATGAATACTATGGGCGTATTGGTCCTATCCGAGGGGTATCACTACGGACTCGTAGTGTCCATATCGAGTTAGAAAGATTGTCCTCTAGACATCCTTCACTAACTCTCGTAACTGGTGATATTCGGATCTCAGGTCTATTTCTGAAAGGTAAATAGTTCCTTGCGGTTGGTCAACCAATTCATCTATGCGAGGCAGAGGAAATGATTTCTAATGGAAATCTAGTCGAGGTATCCGTTAGTCAATGCTTCTACGAAACAATCCATTTATCCTCTTAAAGAAAAAGATCGGAGTTCTCCAGGGTGAGAAGCTTGGTGCTTCCATTCCATTGCTGTGTAGTTCATTAAGTCGTCCGGATGGTTCTTGTATCTCCGTGGGCGTTAGACTGTAGGGCGATCTGGTTACAGGAGTCGTATTGGGTTCTAAGTTTGTTCACATGACGATGCGATTACTCGTAGTCTTGGGCAATCTCCATCCAGAAGTTCATATTAGAAGTCATACTTGTTTCATCGATCACAGTCTTGTGTATACGAGTCGTATATAACTAAGACTGAAAAGGTAGTCGAATAAATGATTCTTCTTTAAGATCACATCCTAACGAGGAAAAGAAGTTAAAATGGAATCATCCATTCTAAACCTGTAGAACCTTGATTATATACCACCCTTGTGTATACATTCTTTAACAATCGATCAACCGTACAGGTCTTTGGATTGAACTTGACATACAGTACGAGTGGTACTTCGGGGAGGTTTGCTGAGGTTTCTTCACAAAGGATAAGAAACATGAGGTACTCTATGCATGAGTACTTCGGAGTTCTGGAATGACGACTTTGCTAGAAAGGCGATTTCCGAGAAAGAGATGTGTGCACGAAACTGGCATTGTGCGGATCGAATTGACTCAAGTTGAATGATAACATCGGACTCACTTGGAAGTAAAGACATTAGATTTGAACTTAAAGGCATTCCAAACAAATCACAACATGGCAACTTTTAACAGAGTTACAATACTATAGATTTACTTCAAGACTACTACTATGAACAAGGTATACTACAAAAGGCAAGTATATGCAGCACGAGGATCCCTTTACTGACAGAATCTCGCAAAATATAATACTCGAGTTGCACTAGTTTTAAACAGTTTATGAGTCTGTTACAACAAATGCCTTAATTTCTTTAACATGGGTCCGGGGTAGTTTCTTCTGTGGCAGTGTTCCTTAGTATCTTCCCGTCTGCACCGGAGTTCTTTGTTATTGGACAATCCTTTTTGAGGTGTCCAATCTCGCCGCATTAGTGACATATCTGGCTTGTACTACCTTTAGTGGTGGAAGTGATGTGTCGGGTCGTAGTTATGTAGACGTGGGTACCTTCGTTTTTCATCGTTTTTCATCCTTTTTGGTTCCACAGAAATGGCCAATGTGCCCCAGTTTGTTGCAATTGATACATTGAAATACCCGGCAGGCTCCATTATGATGATAGCTATACTTGTTACACATCGGGAGTGTTCCCTCATATCCCTTGCGTTCCTTTTTGGATTGATGCTTTCGTTTCTTAAACTATGAGTTGTGGCTTTGGGTGTTTGCGACTGTTACTATTTGTTGATTTCTCGGATTGTTACAATGATTGGAATTATTGCCAACAATCCCGCTAACATTTGCGTTGTTAGCGTGAAGGTGAGTCAGAATAGTTGTCACGGCAGCTGAGACTGCAACTTGAAAGGTAGTTGCATCAATCTAAAGAGTTGGTGTTTGGTTGATGGGTTGATTACTTTTCTTCGGTGACATGATTTTGTTACACGGAAAGAAACTGAATTCGTGAGTGAGTATGGTTGAACCTCGATGTAGTCCTAGTAAAGAGTAGAAGTAAGTTCATAGGATGGTCTCGAGATGTTTTTCGTTTAAGCCGGGGTATTATTGATTGGTGGATAATATGATTCAACCTTTGAAAGAGACTTGAAAATGATTTCGGAGTTAAATTTACCCTAGTTCAATAACTTGACTAGAGTGGGTTTCAGATAGACTCCATGATAGTATGATGAAAGTATTTGAACAAAGAGTGACATGGAAGTTAGTCGACTGTCAATATCATCGATGTTTAAGATGTAATAAGTTTGGGAAAATTGACCTTGTAGTAGGTCTTACATCATATACGGAGTAGAAAAGTCTTTGACAGCATAAAGACCCTCTAGCATACTCGAAGCTCTATGACTTCGGCTTGAGTTTCAGCTTGGGCTTGCAGCAGGGTCTCATGGTTTCTCTCAGATCTCTCATGAGTGTGTTCAAGGAGATTGGTGCGGATGATATGCATTCCCGCATTGGTATCATCCTCTGCGATACGATAGAGAGCCGTCCTGCCCAGAATTTCGTTTTGGGCAACTCTCCGTATCAGGATTGGTAGGACTCTATCTGCTGATCTCCCTTCGTTTATGTTGTAGAAGATTCGGTCTCCATTAAACGGCATAGACTGATCTTGCTCTTCGGTCCATGTTTCCAAGCATTCTACCCAAGGAGGCGTCGGGCCATGAAAAGTCGGACGAGGGTTAGGATTTGGAATGGGCGCTATCGGGGTAGGTTCTCAACCCCGGGCTCGGAGTTATCATTATCCGAAAGGTCTTCATCATGATGATCATTCAAAGGGATTTGATGATCATTCTCGGGTTCTTCTCCAAATCATCCAACATTGCCTTAGTTCGGATGGTACGGATTGCTGTGGGGATAGAGTCCAGCCATGTTATCTACACGAGAATTAGGGTAAGAAAATAATTATTAGAGGAACTATCTAGATAATTATTAGATAATCTTCATTAGTTACATCACTATTTGTAAAGTGCATACTAGTTATATGTAATCAAAATAGGATAGGCCCTCGAATAAGTGATATTCACTCCAAATTCACAAGGAATAGGGGTAAAGTAAAAATTTCACAGATTCTAAGTCTATGACATCCTAGTTACATACAACTTTGGTGTATCCACTTAGCAACTATCGACTTAGTAATGAAGATCCTTTTTAGTTCTCAAGTAAGTAATTATAGTGACACAAAATACTCCTATAGTATCTTAGACTTAAGTTATGTTATAATGTTCTCATTGTGGTAGTGTTGATAAGTTTTTAGACTTGTTTCCACATCACAACCATTCTTGGGCATGTGCTAATCATTCCTCGGACCAGCATAGTTGATCAAGCTATGCCACTCCTAAGATTGAATATACATCCCCGAGCTTACTTGTGATATTCAACAATCGTAATACTTTGGTTCTTGTTATTGTGACATGGATTTTAGTATGAATGCAGGTATGTATACTGTAACGTCCCAAAATCAAGACTAAAATTTCTTTTTCTAAAATATCACTTAAGGCAAAATCATCGATTCAAAACATAATCAAAGTAATAGTTTTCAAAAAACATGTTCATTATCAGAGTAAAACATTCCCAGGCTGAAAAATCTATGGTGTGTGCCATGCGATCACCCCGAGCTCCATCATCAGCTACTAGAAGTACCTGAAACCAAAACTGAAAACCTTAAGCACGAAGCTTAGTGAGTTCCCCACCTTACCACATACCATGCATAACCACATACTGCACATACTGGGCCACGCCCGCTATCCTGGGCCTCGTCCCCTACCTCGGGCCTCGCCCGCTACAACGGCCCCGCCGCTCCAGGCCCCGCCTGGCTTCGAGCCCCGCTCGGATACAGATCTGTTTCACTTAGGCCTCGCCTGTCACAGGGCCCCGCCCACTAACATATAATAGCACATACACATATCACATAACATCACATAAGCTAAACATATACTAATGGCTCTTGTTCTAAGGCCTCGCCTATCTCTGGGCCCCGCCCGTGTCCTGCTACTGATGAGTCATGGAACCCCGTCCATACTCCTGTTGATAGTGAGATACGGGCCCAGCCCACCCTCACTCCTTTCCTAACTTGGGCCTCGCCCCTGGACTGCTGCTACTGAGATGTGGAACACCATCCACACTCTGCTATTAGTGAGATACGGGACCTCGCCCACACTCACCTCCCTACCAGGCACATACAAGTATCGCACAGACAACAAGTATAAACTATCACATAAACCATTTCTTGGGCACCCGCCCTCTATCATTGGACCTCGTCCGAATATCATACTAGCATACTGTGCCTAGGGCTAACCCCCGGGTCTTCTACTCATAACTACATGGGCCGGCATTGTGGCCGTAGGCCCATTCATACAAAGGGAAACTCACCTGCACTGGCTGATCTGGCTGATGAACCCACTAGCTGCTGCACGGTAACTCTCTGAACTTCAGCTCCACTCGCTCCCCGAACTACCAATATCAATGCAAAACTTAGTCTAACTGACCCCCGATAGCTTACCAAGTCAAATCTGGTCTAAAACAAAGTCCAGGTCAAAGTCAACCTTTCCAGGTCAACCCTACTCGCCGAGTCCACTTACTAACTCGCCGAGTTCATATACTCAGGGTCCTTCCATTCGTGACATGACTCGCCGAGTCCAATGATTTCCGAGTCCTGACCTGTCCAACTCGCTGAGTCTCCACCCGACTCACTGATTCGAGTCTCAACTGGAAGGGTTTGGGGCTTCGTGACCTTACTCGCCGAGTCCAAGAACAGACTCGCCGAGTACCAGGCAATCTTCATCCAACTCTCCGAGTTGTTCTTCCAACTCGCTAAGTTCCTGCCCAACATCATCCGACTCGACGAGCTGTTCATTCCACTCATCGAGTTCCTCCTCATCTTCATGCTGCTCGCCGAGTCCACTCAAAGAACTCGCCGAGTCCAATCAGATCTACATACATGCAGAGGACTTTTGAGTCATGCATGGACTCCAAGCCGTAGATCTACCCTTCCCAAGCCTATCCCCTACGTAAAGTTGCAAACTTTACGTGTAGAGATGGAGATCTAGGCAAAATACACCATAAACTAGGGTTTGAGGCCAAGGGGCTACAAAATCGACTCAAGGGCTAATACTTTATGCTTCTCCAGTCCATAACACACTTGGATCTGAAGTAGCAACTCCAGATCCAGCTTCTAACCCAAAATAATATCATTATGGCTAAAGAGCCCCAACAACCACACATAGATCTAGGTGCAAAAAGGGTCCAAGAACTAGTTTATTACCTCCAAGTGCTCAGAATGAACTCACAATCCCAAATCTATAGCCCCTTCTTTCTCCTCCAAGTTCCTTCTTCCTTTTCCAAGCTTTAATGCACCTTCCAAGGCTCAAATAGGGGATATGGCGGCTAGGGTTTGGTATCCAGGGCTAAAGAGGTAGTAAGGAACCCTAGGATGGAGATTAAGACGTTTATATAGGCTCCAAGTCCCGAATTTAGGGTTTTCCACGCACAGACCAGACTCGCCGAGTCACCTTGGCCGACTCGCCGAGTCGGTCACTTATTCCTCGACCCGGATCCCGCTCTGACTCGCCGAGTCACCCCTTAACATTAAGGTTTTATTCCCTTTCTTGGCCTTCAAAACTTTGGGTATTACATATACTTAGTTAAATATTTTATTATTTAAAATTATAAACTCTTGGTCAGAGTATTTTTAATCCCATTGTATTTATAGGTAGTATATTTTTTATGGTCTGATATACTTAATTCACTATAAACAATGCTCTGATACCAATCTATCACACCCCAAAATCGAGAACGGCGGAAACGTTCTGGGGCGGAGGACGTCATGTCATGTATCACAACAGTATAAAGTAGTTAACAAGCAACAACATCAACCATTGCATTAATAGTATAATTTTAAATACATGTGTGTTCTTTCATAGTATAAAACAACATAATGAATAATGAAAATAAAAGACGAGTCTTGACTGCTCCGTCTTCACAAAACCTGGTCGGCGTACCTGTCTATTTGTGACCTGAGAATACAAGTTATTTTGAAAGCGAGTATGACAACCGTCAAAATTCGAGTTAGTTCTAGATTTGAATAAACTTAGTTACACATATAGGCACTACACATATTAGACTTAGTAACTAGAAGCTAAGTTATAACCTAGTAGAATCTTGGAAACAGATAGAGACAATGGATAATGTGCTTGGATTTCACATTGGTATGTGAATTCTACAACTACATAACTGTAGTGACTATCCATATTCGGGTTACTCTTTGACTCGAACAACATTTCATGAATCATATACACACATCATGCACTTGACCTAGAAGTAGAAGTGAGTTCAAAGTCTCATAGAAACTTAAGTCAAAGTTGAAGACTAGGACTAGTATACTTGATTCCTCAATTTCGCTTGAATCTCGGAATCACTATATAGAATGCCAATAAACCGATAAAAATAAATTACAAACATTATTTATAACTATAAAAGAGTTATAATTGTTGGATAAGGTGTCTAAGTCCATAACTATTTCTGGTATGTACTTGACCCGACCCGGCATGGTCCATTTAGGTTGCATGGCACCATGCAATTGGATAGACTAAATGAGAGAAATAACACTTGGAGATTATTAATATATTATAAGTTCTAAAATATTAATAATATTATTTGATTAGTTTGATCAATAATTAATTTAGAATTAATTAAGTGGTCAAAAGAGAACTAATTAAATATATGGGTTGATTATGTAAATCATCCATATCTTGTATAGTGGGCTAAGAGGCTCCATGGATTATCAAGTTGGGTTCTACCCATAGGATGCTCCATGGGAGTTACAAACCCATGGGTCATGGAAATGAAGAGTCATGACACATTAGGGTTTACATGGTGTAACCCTAGATGTGTCAACACTATATAAGGATCTCATTCTCCACCAAAATCGATTACACTAAGAAAACAAGAGGGCTTGGCCGATTTCAAGAAGTGTGTGTTCTCTCATAAGTTTTTCCAAGAGCATTTGGTGTTGTGTGAAGCATTTGAGGCATCACATTTGGGGTGCTAGGCTCACAAGGTTTCAAGGAACACAAGCAACAACAAGGTAAGTTATTCTATCTATTATTCAAGTTAAAATTATTCCCCATGTATGCTAGATAGGAATATAGCCTTGGAATTCAACTTAGCATGATAATTAGACAAACATAGATCCAAGGTTATTAGGGTTGCATGTACACTTAGGAAGTGTTAGAATGCTCAAAACCCATTAGTGGTATCAGAGCCTAGGCTTGTTTGTTTGTTATTTGTGCTTAAAAGTTGAAGAAAGTCGGAAAACTTGCTGTCTGACTGATGGACTCGGCGAGGCCATGGGGAGGACTCGTCGAGTTCACTTGTATCTTCAACCTACTCGGCGAGTAGGTTTATGCACTCGGCGAGTAGGGTCGACAGAGTGCAGAATTTCGACTTCAGTTGCTGGAAATGGATTAGAAACATTACCCTAAATTGTTTTGGTACTTGAAAACTTGTTTTAGAAGGTGTAATGTCTTTTCTAACTCATTTACAACAACTAGTTATCAAAATTACAAAGATTAAGTGTGATTTTGATATATGAAGGTGTTCATATTCATATTCTTGTTCTTATGATGTTTAGATGATCATAGGAATTATTTGTAACCTATGTGGTAGTTTAATTCTTGATCATAATGTGTTTTAATGGAGTCCATCACTTGTCCTCAAGTTATGGAAAACCAAAAGTCTCTTGGATTAAAAACCATTAGAAGAACACAAGAGTTAGGAAAAATGAAAAGTCCTCATTTTATTACTCTATTAAACTCATAAGTTACAAGAAATGAAAAGTTTTGAAAGTTTACAAAACTTGCCCTCAAGTTTTGGAACAAGTAAAGTTAAGTTAAAACTTTAGTTCCAACCTCTAGAATTTTAAAAAGTTAAAATTCAACCCTTATACTTATATTATTATGATTTAATAATTATATATATATATATATATATATATATATATATATATATATATATATATATATGTATAAGAACAAAGTCGTCTTACCGCTAGTACGCCTCATTCACGAAGCCGGTCTATAAGGTGGGTATAAGGTTGTTGCCTATAAAATGGTGACTTAAAGGGTGTCCACTCTCACCCACCGCTTGCTTGACCGGTGGAGGGTCGTTAGCCGAACGGGTAAGACAAGGACTTACAAATTCTCATTCAAAGTATGATGAATATTATAAAGTAACTAAATGTTTTATTAAATTCCCAATCTTAGTTACTTTAGGAAAAATGTGAATAAGGTGCTATTCCATGAAATTACACTTTACACTTTGATTAAGTCGTTGGTGGAGCGTGTGTGGTTAACCGGCACACTAACTTGGACTTAACAAGGTAGGTAAAGGGTGACTTAGGGTTTATTATAGTATCGATGGAGCGTGTGTGGTTTACCGGCACATCGATTGAGTGATAAACTTTAAGGCTACCAAGTGATTTGCATGGTTACTTCACACCTCGTTTTGTGATCCTCGGTATCCCAGTCACAAAACTTGGAGGGCACACTCGAGATTGAAACATGTCTTTGAAAAGTTCATTGAATCTCAAAGAATCTAGGAATTTCTAAGAACCATTCAAAAACCTAATACTAAAATATTGCGGTTTTCGTGGTGGAAATTGGTGAATCGTCATTCACCTACCTTTCAAATATGATATAGCTTAGATTACGGCATACCACTTCTAAGTTATATTATATTGTGATTGGCTCCTAGCCTTAATATTACATTTGGGTGTTTTATTAAGGACTCTCTTATATATCTAAACTAACCTTGTTCTCTTTTCTTCATATGTCTTTCAACAATGCTTCTGGCTCTAATCCTAATGGCTCCTTTACCCTTATGAACTTGTGTGGGAAAGTCACCTTTGATGGATCCAACTTCAATGAGTGGATCAAAAACATCAGAATGATTACCCGCTACGAGGACAAAGAATATGTCCTTGACAAGGAGCTTAAGGAGATTGATGAGACCACTGCAACTCCTCAGGAGATCGCTGACTTTCGGGCACATGAAAGGGATGCTACGAAAGTGGCTTGCATCATGATGGCCACGATGACAACGGAACTCTAAAAGTCTTATGAGGATTTCTACCCTTATGAAATGCACCAAGATTTGATGGAAAGATACCATCAAAGTGCAAGACAAGAGAGGTATGAAATCATCTGCTCCATGATAACAACCATGATGAAGGACGGGGAATCCGTCACGAGCCACATGCAGAAAATGCAAAGGTATGTGGATCGTTTGCTGAAGCTTAATGTGAACTTCCCTGAGGATCTTGCAATAGATATCATTTTGCACTCCTTACCATCGTGCTATGATCAATTCCGCATGACATATCACATGAACAAGGAAGAAGTCACCCTCAGCAAACTTCAGGGACTTCTCAAGACCGCAGAAACAGGTCTTAAGGGGAAGTCAGTTGCTATCACTCCTACTCCAAACTCAACTCCGGTTTTGGCAATCGGGAAAAGTCGAGGGAGGAAGAGAAAGCGATCTTCGAAGGGTACCAAGGCTCGGACCCTTGATGGCTCTTCTTCAAGTGGAACCAAGAAAGGTTTCATTACTCCTTCTTCTGACCCAAAAGAGGCTGAATGCTTTTATTGCCATGAAAAGGCTCATTGGAAGCGGAACTGCCCAAAGTACCAACAGGATGTGAAGGATGGGAAAGTTAAACCCAACTATGCAGGTATTTACACTATCATTTCTAATAACTCACCCCATTCTAATTCTTGGGTCCTTGATACCGGTTGTGGTATTCATTTTTGTTGTGACTTGTAGGGACTAAGAAGAAGTGAGGATGTGGAGCAAGGAAGAATAAACTTGATCATGGGGAATAGGAAAGCTTCACCTGTCACCAAGATTGGAGTTTATACTTTATCGCTAAGTAGTGGGTTTAGTTTAGATTTGAATAAATGTTGTTACTCGCCAGGAATGGCAAGAAATATTATTTCCTTTCATGCCTTGTACAAACAAGGGTTTACCTTTTCGTTTAATAATGAAGTTGGTTCTATTGATGCTTTCTTTAATAATGTTCTTTATTTTAAAGCATTACCTTGTGATGGTGTGTATGAAGCTGTGTCTGTTGTAGATAACTTAGGAAATAATGTTTTGTGTATTGATTCTACTACTAATAATAACTTGGATAAAGCATCATTATGGCATTGTCGCCTTGGACATATAAGCAAGAAACGCATAGGCCAACTCCAAAAGGATGGAGTCTTGGAGTCGTTTGACCTTAAGTCAGATGATAGTTGCGAATCATGCTTACTTGGAAAAATGACAAAGTCACCCTTCACAGGCTCGTGTGAAAGGGGTGAAGGTTTGTTGGACGTTATACACACGGATGTGTGTGGACCATTCAAACATGCCACAAGGGATGCTAATCGTTATTATTTGACTTTTACTGATGATTACAGTAGATATGGATATGTCTACTTGATCAAGCATAAGTCAGAGACTTTCGAAAGGTTTAAGGAATTTAAACAAGAAGTCAAGAATCAATTGGGCAGGAACATTAAGATGCTTCGATCCGATCGAGGAGGTGAGTATCTTAGTTCAGAGTTCCTCGACTATCTTAAGGAATGTGGGATTGTCTCACAATTGACACCTCCCAGGACACCACAGTTGAATGGTGTGGCTGAGAGGCGTAATCGAACCTTGTTAGATATGGTTCGTTCCATGATGAGTCGAGCTTCGCTACCAATCTCATTCTGGGGGTATGCCTTAGAGACTGCCGCCCATATTCTTAATCTAGTCCCTACAAAGAAAGTTGCCAAAACTCCTCACGAGATGTGGACTGGTAAAGTACCTAAACTAGACCACATCAAGATTTGGGGTTGCAAGGCTTTCGTGAGACGCGAGACTCATGATAAGCTCGAACCTCGAAGCGAGAGGTGTATTTTCATCGGTTACCCACAACAATCCTTTGGTTACCTCTTCTACAGACCTAGTGACAATGTGGTCTTTGTAGCAAGAAGAGGAGTCTTTCGAGAAAGAGAGTTTATAAGCCAAGGAGACAGTGGGAGGCAAATTGATCTTGAAGAAATTCAAGAATCAAGTGGTGAAGGAACTTCAAACTCTAGCCCTCAACTTGAGGAGGAAACTCCTGTTGAGCCAATTGACAAATCTGTACCTCTGAGGCGTTCCACGAGAGTTAGGAGTGCACCTGAGCATTACTATGGATTCCATATTACTGCAGAAGGTGAGACACTTATTAGTGATGGGACACTAGTAAGTCAAGATGACCCTAACAGCTACGAGGAAGCCATGGCAGGCCCCGAGTCTGCTAAATGGAAAGAGGCTATGGATAGCGAGATACAATCCATGTATGACAATCAAGTTTGGAACTTGGTTGAAAATGTACCAGGTCGTAAGATAGTAGGGTGCAAATGGGTCTTCAAGAAGAAGACCGACATGGATGGTAAAGTACACACTTATAAGGCTAGACTGGTTGCAAAGGGCTTCTCTCAAATTCTTGGAGTGGACTATGATGAGACCTTTTCTCCGGTAGCCAAGATTAAGTCTATTCGGGTTCTGTTAGCCATAGCTGCATTTCATGACTATGAAATATGGCAGATGGATGTCAAAACTGCTTTCCTTAATGGAAAGTTGGCTGAAGATGTTTACATGAGTCAGCCAGAAGGTTTTGTCAGCAATGAGTACCCTAATAGAGTGTGTAAACTCGAGAAATCCATTTATGGATTGAAACAGGCACCTTGCAGGTGGAATCTTTGCTTTGATGAGAAGGTCAAGGAATTTGGCTTTACTAGGAGTGAAGATGAATCTTGTGTGTATGTCAAGGCTAGTGGGAGTATAGTTAGCTTTTTGGTATTGTATGTGGATGACATACTACTCATAGGAAACGACATTCCAACCCTGCAGGAAGTAAAGTCCTGGCTTGGGAAGTGTTTCGCTATGAAGGACCTTGGTGAAGCTGCCTATATTTTAGGGATAAGGATCTTAAGAGATCGGAGTAAAAGACTAATTGGACTTAGTTAGAGTACCTACTTGGATAAGGTGCTGAAGAGATTCAGCATGCAGGATTCCAAGAAAGGAGAGTTACCCATCCAGAGTAACACCAGATTGAGTAAGTCACAAAGCCCTAGCACTGAGGCTGAGTTAGCAGAAATGAGTCGAACACCTTATGCTTCGGCTGTAGGATCGATCATTTATGCTATGACGTGTACTCGACCCGATGTAGCCTTGCCCTGAGTATGGTTAGCAGGTATCAGGCTAACCCTGGCAAGGCACACTGGACTACGGTAAAGAATATCCTCAAGTACCTACGGAGGACTAAGGACTGGGTCCTTACCCTCGGTGGGAGTGATGACTTGAGAGTAGTAGGGTACAGTGATGCTAGCTTCCAGACTGATAAGGATAATTTCCGCTCTCAGTCAGGCTGGGTCTTTACCCTAAACGGAGGAGCAATTTCTTGGAAGAGTTCCAAGCAAGAGACAGTGGCAGATTCTACTTGTGAATCAGAGTATATTGCAGCTAGCGAGGCAGCAAAGGAGGCGATATGGCTGAAGAACTTCATTGGAGACCTTGGAGTTGTACTAGCTATTAAAGAGCCAATGGAAATTTTCCGTGATAGTGAAAGTGTTGTTGCCTTAGCCAAGGAACCAAGGGATCACGGGAGATCCAGACACATTGACAGAAAATACCATTTCATCAGACATCGGATCGAAGAAGGACTCCTCGTGGCAAAGAGGGTATCATCAGATGAGAATCCGGCAGATCCCCTCACAAAGGGACTGACTCGGGTTAAGCATCTTCAGCATGTTCGGAGCATAGGGCTGAAGGATGATATTAGATTTAGTAGTTAGATAACCTCGAAATTTGTAAAGTGTAATTGACATTTGATGATGAATAAAAATGTTTTATTTATGAGTAAGGTGTTGCTATCTCTTGTCGATCGTTTACTATATTTCGTTTGCATGTTTTGACTTCCAGAATAATTTTTGTTTGGTATAACATATTATTCAAACCTCCACAGTCAGTCATATGTCGGAAGTAGGTATGAATCAAGACTGTCATGTTTGGTTGTAGAGGTCTTGGACAAGGCTACAGCAATCATGAGTGCTCATAAGTTCTGAGCATTGGACTCAACCCACGCTCACTGGAATCACTTCATGGAATTCTATCTCGAGTGATTGTGAGACGGTAATATCGTATAAGTCTTCAAACCTAGAGATATGATTTGTTACTTACAAGTTGGTTATGCATTGATTGTACGAAAACGCATTGGTAACTCGATGTTATAAATCGTGCTCTTGTGTGTAATTCAATGAGTGGTAGAACAAACATATGAGTCGAAGTTTATCTGTTCCTTCTTGGATTAGAAGCTGATATCTAGGCCCCTCGATGATTTTGTTTTGACCCATGTATCGGGCCCGGTCAGAACTAAGTTGATGTGTTCAATTAAGTTCTATGTCAAACAAATCGGAAATCGGGAAACAAATGCTGGACAATAAGCAAGAAAATGTTCCATGTATTTGTCCGGCTGATATCTAGAACAAAGGATTATATGATCACTTATCTTAAATGGCGTACCATCATCTTCTCAGTTCTGAGAAACCTTGAAAAGAGCTACGATTGCCGATCGGTTCCTGAAGTCATACTTGCAGTAATAGTTATTAGACTTATCCAAGTGGGAGACTGTTGGATAAGGTGTCTAAGTCCATAATTATTTCTGGTATGTACTTGACCCGACCCGGCATGCTCCATTTGGGTTGCATGGCACCATGCAATTGGATAGACTAAATGAGAGAAATAACACTTGGAGATTATTAATATATTATAAGTTCTAATATATTAATAATATTATTTGATTAGTTTGATCAATAATTAATTTATAATTAATTAAGTGGTCAAAAGAGAACTAATTAAATATATGGGTTGATTATGTAAATCATCCATATCTTGTATAGTGGGCTAAGAGGCTCCATGGATTATCAAGTTGGGTTCTACCCATAGGATGCTCCATGGGAGTTACAAACCCATGGGTCATGGAAATGATGAGTCATGACACATTAGGGTTTACATGGTGTAACTCTAGATGTGTCAACACTATATAAGGATCTCATTCTCCACCAAAATCGGTTACACTAAGAAAACAAGAGGGCTTGGCCGATTTCAAGAAGTGTGTGTTCTCTCATAAGTTTTTCCAAGAGCATTTGGTGTTGTGTGAAGCATTTGAGGCATCACATTTGGGGTGCTAGGCTCACAAGGTTTCAAGGAACACAAGCAACAACAAGGTAAGTTATTCTATCTATTATTCAAGTTAAAATTGTTCCCCATGTATGCTAGATAGGAATATAGCCTTGGAATTCAACTTAGCATGATGATTAGACAAACATAGATCCAAGGTTATTAGGGTTGCATGTACACTTAGGAAGTGTTAGAATGCTCAAAACCCATCAATAATACCATAAGATAATTTGAAGTCTCAAATATTCAATTTTTTTTGATATTCAAAGTTTATTAAACTTCAAAACCCTAAAAGCCCTAAAACCTAAATTTTATAAAATTTGATATCAAGAATTCTATAAAAATAGTTATGAAACTTATAATATTATCTTAAAACAATTAAATTCAGGGAAATATAATCAAGGAAAAAAAATTTAAGTCATTAACATTCATCCTTAATTTATAAGTCAAAAATCAAGGTTTCATGAATAAAAACTTGATTTTAGTGCACATTTTATATAAAATTTAGATATTTTATAAAATAACTTAAATTTTATAAAACAAAATGAATGAGAAAGGGTTATCATACTCAAAATTTCGGACCCCTCTCTTCCCATATATCTCTCTCTCAATCTCACACTCCAACACACACACACACACATCTCTCTTCTTTCTCTCTCTAGAAAACTCTCTCTACCTTCTTTCTAATTTCTTTTCTCCAAACACCACAACCACAGCCTCTTAACCACGAAATTATGGAGATTCATAAGGGTTTTTCAAGCCACAAATAAATTTAAGGTAAAGAACATACATCTCTTGAAATCCACAACAATGATTTAAGCTATGCATGTGCATTTTACTTCAAAAACCGACTTCTACTTCATCATCTTCTTCAAACTTGTTTTATTTTTGTTAAAATGGTTTTTAGAACATCATGGATGTGTTCTAACACCATGCATGTATGATAAACAAGGTTGCATGTTCATGATCTTAGTGCAAAAATCAATTTTAAGGACTAAAACATCAAACTCAAGTTAAGAGTTTTTGAGAAACAAAATTTTGTTCATAAATGCATGTATACATTTTGATAAGTTTTAATCTTTTGATCTCTAGAAACATGACTAAAATATGAGTGTATCATGATATATTTAAAACACTTGAATAGATTTACTCAAGGAAATGATGAAAACCCACTTTTCTAACCAATCATCATGCATGCAATCTGCCAGATTTCTTTACCTGACTTTAGGATGTCATATCTCACTCATTTCTTACCCACAATTCGTGATTCGTTTTCTGAAATATAATATTTTGAGTTAGCTTTCAAATCCATCTGACCTCACTATAAAATTCCAATATTTCGATTTTTACCAATTTTTACAAAAATGTTGCTCAAACAGCACTTTCCTTATGAACATTTGTTTTGTGTTGCATGTTCAAAGGACTTATTCATCACTAAAAATCATTCAAAAATTATTTTGAACTCTTAATATCATTTATTAATAGGTACAAAAATATCTTGATTCAAAAGTCTTTGTAACATGTTGTAAAAATTGCCAAAGCAACATCAATAATCTTTACATAAATCACAAGAACCAAGTTTTCTCTATAATTTATTGAGCCTTTAGGCATGGTTTTCAACATCAAAAATAAAAAAAACAATTTTTCATGGTTATTAAATTGTATGAAGATGTATTCTGGAAATTTTCAGCTCAATATATATTTTCTTTATTTTTATATGAAAATAATCAGAAAATAGAGTGTTAAATCATATAAAATAATTACACTAGTAAATAAATTCTGGAAAAATTCTTGATTGATTCTTTAAGTTAATAAACATCTCCCATGAAGCTTTAATGACTTTTGTTACTGTTTAGTATGGTTTTTAATTTTCTTTTTAATTAGCTCTAATAAATCATAAAACCACTTTAGGGAATGTGAAAATATTATTTCTTATTTTTCGCAGCTTTTAAACTGTATTTAAGACTCATAAAAATATTTTGGGAATTTTTCAAAATATATATCTATTTTTCCATGATTTTTGTGTCTATAATGGATTAAAAACAGGAAAAAATAGTTTTACTCATCCAAAATTCATGAACATTTACCAGACCACCTTATAGTACACTAGTATGCTACATAAAAAATTTTATGATTTTTATCTTCTGTATGCTATTTTTCTTCTATTTTTCCAAGATTTAATACACTTAAATGTACAAAAATCATAAAATTGGGTTAAATAGTTTGAAAATCCATTTTTATATTTTTCCCAGCCTAATTATGTATAATAAAAGTTAAATAAAATGTTTGGGTAATTTTGGAAACTATTTTCTATTTATTTCAATAAAATAAATGCTCAAAAATCATAAAATGTAATTAATCAGCTTGGAAATCCATTTTTATATTTTTCCCAGCTTAGTAATGTTTAATAACAGTAATATAAAAAGTTTGGGGAATTTTCTTAACTCATTGCTATTTTTCATGAATTTATGGTTATTCAAGAAACTAAAATGGTGAAAAATAGTTAGACAAATCAAAAATTCAAGAAAATTTATCTTGAGGTCTTTGACTTCAATTAAAACTGAAATGCAAAGTTTGGGATATTTTAGAACTAAATTGATTTAGTTTTGAATATTTAATCATTGGAACACCTCTAAAATGTTAAATATTAACATTTCAATAATGGAAATTTTCCACTTAAATTGTTATATAACAATTGATTCTTTGAAACTTAATTTCCACAGAAAAATGTTTGTAACTTGTCTATATTAAATTTTGACACAATATTGGCATAATTTTATTGTAGTACTATGTATACTAGTGTTAGATTTCGATTAGATACTCACTAACGAATACCATTATTGTAGGAATCGATAGTGATACGAGTGGAGCATAGTCAAGGCACCATTTGCATCATCTCAATGCATATTGTGAGTATTCACGCACTCCGCTATTTTCAGTTTTTATGTTTTGGGGTGGAAAAGCATGTCCTAAACTACTTATGTTCGTTATATTTAATTGACTCGTATAAACTTGATTACTATATTTTGCACATTGTGAGTATTCACGCACTCCCCTATTTTCGGTTTTTAAATGTTTTGGGGTGGAAAAGCATGTCCTAAACTATTTTTATGTTCGTTGTATTTATTTTGACTCGTATGAAACTTGGTTGCTATATTTCGTGTGTATGTGTATGTTACTTTAATTCATGAGGACTGTATCGCGGTTAAGTCCCTGGAATCTCTAGACACAACTCATTAACTCTTTTGAGCCTATGGTTATTATGGATAGCGCTATCAGGAGGTAGACAACTCCTCACTCGCACGATTCGCTTGAGTGCATTTTACCATTTTATACACTATGTTTGCGATACACATAGTAGTCAATAGGGCACGATTCGGTCATTAGGCTTGGGTTGTGAACTCATGAATGGAAACTTGATGCACGTACTATTCTTTATGCACATACGAAACTTGTATTCCCATGTTAGCAACGACACTTGTATACTTATTTTAGCAATGAAACTTGAATACTTATTTTAGCAAAGAAACTTGTTACTCATTATAGCAATAAACTTGTTATATATTATGGAAATGAACTCGTTTATCAATTATAGCAATCAACTTTGTTTTTCATTAAAGCAATGTACTTGTATTTATGAAAAGCCTTATTTCAAGCTCGATTTTATAAACTTGTGAACTCACCAACTATTTTTATAGTTAACGCTCGTTTTACATGCTTTTTCAGGAATTATCGAGTAAGTGGCACTTAGGGACAGTTCACTTTTAGGAGCATTCGCATGTGTTGTATTTCTATTTTCATTGTAATTTCTTGTAAAAGTTGTTCAAACCCATTGTAAATTTGTAATGATTTTTAATACTATGGTTGGTGTTGTCTTTTAACTTTTGCTATGAAACCCTTTATACTGCCACGCCTCGTGTTTCCGCTTTAGCGGGGTGTGACAGCGAGTATCAGCAATAAAACTGGTGAATTCATAAGTATTTATGTGTCTTTGATTTGTAAAACTGTAAAGTAAAGACTTGTAAATATTTGGAGAAAAGTTTGTATAAGTATGAAAATGTTAGTAAGTAATTGTAAACGTTTGAAAACTCTAGAAAATCCCATATTTCCTACTGGTATAAAAAGGTAGTCTTCTACCAAGACTCGACTATTTTGAAAGTAGCCTTCTACCAAGACCCGACTATTTTGTACACTTGATCCTTGTAAAACGTGTAATTTTCCCAAGTGTAACTATCATTATCAAAATATAGTTTATACATTAATGTTTAAGTGGAATAATCACTAAATAAATGTAAAGGGTAAATTAATGTAGTACTGTAGTATTGTATTAAGTGAATACTATTGTACTAATTGCCTTAATTGAGTATTAAGGTATAATGTGATGGCTAGTTCCCATACTAAACGCTCCCCTGTCAAGAGATTCTGGGAACCAAACGCGACCTATGCAATGATTGCAAGCCGTAAACATCCACATTACGATTATATGATCATGTATACCCAATATAACTATCACCTTTTGTTTAAAATAATGCGTTAGTGATTCATTGGTATAGTTAGATCCTATAATTGTTCCATGCTATAGAACCTTATTATGTTTGTTCTGTTATCGTGTATTGTATCTTCCTCCCTGTTTCTCTTTATTGTGTGTTCTCTTATGTTATCGTGTATTGTAACTGTATTTTTACAATTGTATCTCTTCATATAGTATATATTGTATTAGTATAGAATCATGAATGAACTGACTCTTGTGTGATTCCTTGTACTTGGAATAGTAAGTAATATCTCCTAACTATACATATTATAGTTACTAGTAATGTACGTGTAGAACCGAAAGTATGCCTTTGCTACCCAAAGGTACTAAATTGACTGATGGAACTTTTATGTCTATATATGTATACATGATATATAACTAATATTTAGAGGACATTCGGACGAGTAACCGATGCCCTAAGGCCACATCCCAACAACGAAAAGGAAATAAAGCGAGCTAGCCGTCCTAAGTCTTTTAAACATTACTTATATAACTATACATATCTAGGCATGCATTTGACAATATAAAAGTATAAAAGAAGTTTTGTAAAACCTTTTAAAATTTTAATAACTAAGAAATGATGACTTGATGTCAGTTTATAAAAAGATTTGAAAGTAGTTTGTTTGATAAGACAACTTTAAATATAAAGAAAACCTTTGTTTGAAACACGTTTGTAACAAAGTTTGAAAGGAAACATACAGTATGTAAGACAGTTTTATAAATAGTTTTAACATGTAAAAATGGTTGAGAAAGTCATTTGAAGTAATAAGTTTGGTAAAACAGCTAAACGTATAGTAAATCCATTTGTATGCTAGTTATTAATCACATGTGATTGATATAATAACTACCATGATTCAACTTGTATTCCCCCCATAAAGCATTTATAAACATTTAAAAACATTTAAAAGGTTAATTAAGGGGTATGAACTCACCTGCAGTGAGTGGGTCGTATGGAAGTGTCGGACAAGTGTTTGGTGTCAAGTGAAGACTTAAACACACACAATGATCCTACTAATATATAAAGACATATGTATATATATATATATATATATATATATATATATAATCAGTGATTATAACACTAAATAGACAAGTATAAACATTCTAAGGCCTGGAAAACACTTTTGTCAAAGTGTTAGGAGGCCATTGGGTTGCAACAAAGGAGTGCAAGGCGTTGTAAGTGAGTTTATGGTCCATAGACCATACTTGTTGGAGTTTACGGCCCAGGGGAGTTTACTCCTGTCCATACACTCTCGAATGGATCACCAAATGAGGCTTAAAGGTAAGGTGTCTTATGTGGTTAAGTGTTTCAAGGCTTAAACAAGAGGCTAGGTGAATTTATGGTCCAAGAATGGCCCTTATATGTTTACGGCCTGGGGATCACTTACCCATGAGTTTATGGCCGTAAACTCATGGTATGAAGTACCATTTCGTTTCTTGAAGTCCCCAGTTCAATGGTGTATGGTTCTATACTAAGTTCCAAGGCTAGGTAAGGTGTTAGGGTGCATTTTGCCCCACTAAAAGGGGTTTACGGCCCAAGAACATGTCTTGGACATAAACTCCTTTGATCACATGATTATTTGTGATTTATAAGCCCTAAACATGTTAAACCTAGTGTAAAACAAGTTGGGACAAGAGTACTTACGATGTAGGAACTTGAATGGCGATTTTGGCCATGAACACTAGTGTGTGTTCTTGGTGAAACTTGAAGATCTACAAAATGGAATGATTTCACGGATGAAATCATGTAAGATCACTAGTTCATGTAAGATATCAACTAGTTAGGATAATAAACTTATGAGTTTTGAAGATCGGGGATGAAGATCGGGATGACACATGAGAGGATTTCGGCCAAGAGGAGGAAGGGAATGAACAAATGGATAACATATCACTATATAAGGGAGAGGTTACAGCCCACATGGAGTTTACGGCCATAAACTCCCATGCGGTGGCCATGAACTCCTTGTAGGGGTGTTTAAGGTTTGATCTTTAGGCTATAACTTCAGCAGATAAACCCCGACACTTATCCCTTAAGTGTACAAGGCTCATAACACTCAAATAAACTCCTAATTGTGCTAAAAGATAACAGCAATGAGTTTGACTTTTAATGAAGTGTTTAACTGTATAGGATAGAAATTTTCTTGTTGTCACAACATACATGAATGTTATGTTGAAAAGGTTCAACATAAGGAGATTCTATATATGGTAACATTATAGCAAGAGACTGGTAAAGTACCATGTCTTTATGTAAGACATTATGAATCGTATCCCATATGCTTCGAGTATAGAATCGATTGCATATGTTGTAATATTCGATTGTTCTGTATTTTCCAAATGCATAGGGCATTAAGAGAGAAAAGGACCAGAATTGGATATGACTAAAGTAGTTAAACAACTGTCAAGGACAATCTAAGGTTTACCAAGGATTGGTCACTTGTGGGCAATTGGAAGGATGGACCATACTTACATTATTATGAACAGATAGGATTCTATTTAGAATTTGTTTTCATATGGAAAATATGAAAATGTTTCCACAATGGGAGTTGGATATTAAGAATATGTTCATTAGAAACTTTAATGAAAGAATGATGTTCAAAGGAATGTACTTTGAATTTGAGACTTCATGTCTATAGAGTTGTCTTATAACAATCTCCAATAGAGCAATATCATTGGCAGAGTCTTGGTGACTTTGGTGCCATGGAGTTACAAAGGGATCATTGCATAAAATGTTAGAATCTAACATATTCTAATAGTGGCAACAATTGGTATTCTGACACTTATTGATAAGGATTAGGATTTGCGAAATGAGCATCATTGGGAATGTGTTCAATTAATCTATTTCACAAAGTAAGGGTCATAGGCAAACATAGTATGCATGCTTGGAGCATGGGATAGCTATTGTTTTTAGATTCAAGTATTAAGTTGATTGCTCGAAACATTATACAATGAATAATGTGTAATCAATATTATGACTAAATAAAAGGTGTTTTATTTATACTCACAAGTTTGAGGCCATATTCGATTCAATTATTCATGTGTTTCACTTTACATGTTTTCACTTCCCGAACAACTAGGTTATTTCAAACATCCACAGTCAATCATACTTTGGAAGTAGGTAATGAGGTAAGACTGTCATGAATCTGACTATAGATTTTCTAAAGTGTTTAGACATAGTAAAAGTCTGTTGCAATGTTCATGAGTGCTCCTAAAATAAGATTTGAGTATTGGAATAAACCCACTCTCATGTGAATCACTTCATGGATTTTATCACGAGTGATTATGAGATGATAATATCTTATATTCTTGAAACGGAGACATGTGAGTTGTAGTTTTCAAGTCGGTTGCACATTGATAATATGTAAACGCACCAGTAAATTGGTGTTGTAAAACATATTGTTCTGGTTGATTTGATGAGTAAGTACAAGCAAGCATTTGAGTCGAAGTTTATCCTTTCCTTTTACCCAATGTGGTATGAAATCGATATTGGTTGGCCCCTCGATGATTTAGTGACGACACCCTAAGCGCTTGGCTAAGCCTAAACTAAGTTGATGTGTTCAATTGTAGTCTGTTGTCAGTCATCTTAAATTGGAAATCTGGAAACAACATGAACAGAGAGAATGATTATAATCCATGTCTCAGTTCATATGATATCTAGAATGGAGGAATATATGATCCCTTATCTAAAGGACGCGTTACTGATAAGATCAGAGTTTTACAGCGGCTTTTGAAAGCTAAGATTGATAATCAGGTTTTGAAGTCGTACTTTCAAAATAGTTATTAGACTTATCCAAGTGGAAGATTGTTGAATTAGGTGTCTAAGCCCATACTATTTTGGTATGTACTTTACCCGATAATAAGCATGGTCCTTTTGGTTTGCCTTCACCATAGCAACTAATAGGAGGAATTATGGAGAAAGAGGATTTCTTATGAGTTATTAATGTATTATAAGAATAATATATTAATTGAGAAATCATATTATGTAATTAGTATTGATCATAAATTAATTTGGAATTAATTTGGTGACCAAAAACGAGTGATTAAATTAACGGGGACTGATTATGCAAATCAGTAATATTTATAGTTTAGGCTCATGAACTTTATTGGTATAAGGTGAATGAAATCACTATGAGAGTCCATAAATATTTCATCCAAGGCTTGTCCATTAAGGAGTCCATATGTTGCTTAGGGCCTAAGCTAAGGAATTAGGGTTTCCAAGTTGATAACCCTAGTAGCCTCAACCATAAAAGGAACCCCAAAGGCTCCCAAAAACATCCCGATGAGTTCTTAAAGAATCCTAGATGGTTTTTGTATCCTATCCTCTTTCTCTTATACTTCCTTGTTACTAGTGGTGTTTGTGACTCTATTAGAGGTGCAACACTTAGGGCACTAAGGTTTCAAAAGTCAAGGACTTTTTGGTTTGTTCTTGTTATTGCTACATAAAAAGTAAGGTAAGATTCCAAACCCTTATTTACATATGAATTTCGTTCTTAGACATGTTAGATTATGGTTTAAGCTTTCGAAGATTGTTTGCATGTATAACTTGAGGAAAACCTAGATCCAAAGCACTAGGGTTGCATGTACATCATAGGAATGATGTTCTGCTTAAAACCCATCAGCTAGCAGCCCCGGTCCTTTGGTCAGAGCCATTCGGATGGATCTTATCATGGACAGGGTCGAGGTGGACGGGGCAGAGGACGGGGACGCAGACGTGGGCGTGGTTTCTCTTACTCCCAACAGCCTCCATGGTATTCTTGGAACGCACCAACATGTACCACTCCACTTGTTCCATATCCCACTACACCATAGCAACGATACCCGATGACATGCCATCCTTCCGCCGACATTCACGTACCTTCTCTAGCACATGCTTACACCTCAGAAGCTTTGTACACCCCTACCAACATCGAGCAGGCTATGCATAAGTTACTAGCCATGTACGCTGATATGGGCGTGACAAATCACATGGAAAACACGACAGGTAAAATTTCAACTTATTTCAATAATAGCGGACTGACCCATATTGTTGTTGACAATGACTATAACATTCCGATACATGGGTTTGGACGCACCTCCCTTCCCTCCTCTCAAACACTATAATATCTTAAAAGCTCCTCATCTTATTAAAAACTTGTTATGTAATAGCGTAAATTTCAAAACAAATTTTCACATTTAAAATTTATAATTTTAATTCATAAACATTCTCATATCTCATTGTATCACATATCAAATCCATAAAAACACATCCCTAGATCAAAATGTATAAAAATTCCAATATTGTGTACTGATCATGTCGGCGCCTTCCCGCGATCCTCATTGGTACCTGAAACACATAACACAAAACACTGTAAGCATAAATGTTTAGTGAGTTCCCCAAAATACCACATATAACACATAATAGCCACTTGAGGCTATAACTCTATGAGCCGCATGGCTCTAACTCTGTGGCTATAGTCCTAACTCTGTAGACCTTCCGGTCTGTAACACTCGTGTTTCTAGCATAGGCATTTATATTGAGGTGATAGTCTAGGTAAACATTTGTAACTCATTTTGAAGAAATGAAAAGGAATTGTGTGAATATTATGTTTATTATGTGTTTTATGATTAATTATTAGGGTTTAATTAATTAAGAATAAAAATGGATGTCAAAAATAAATATTAGATAAATCCGATATCTTTACATAAAGTTGTAGTGGTCGAAACAAGGATTTCGGGGATTTCGAAGTTTCGCGACAAAACTGGCAAGGTGCTGAATGTCGTAAAAAGTGAGTTTTTGATAAACTACTTTTTAGCCTTAATGGTCTAAATGAAAGACGCAGTATTCGTTAAACCGAGAAGTTCGATAAAAAGAACGCCTAAATCTAACTTCGTATGAGGAAGTTATGATTTTTCGAAGTTTCAGCTTAGAAGTACACAGCTAAAAACTTGAATTTTAAATCGAGTGATTTTAGCCTAAACGAGAATTGAAGGTCTCGTCATTAGTAGTACAACGGTAAAAAGTCTGACGAAAACGGACGTCGAATGAAGAAGTTATGAATTTTTAACGGATTTCCTGTCCCGATCTGTTAAAAATAATAATATAAAAATTAAATTCAAAATTAGCCATCAAAGTCTAAACCAAAGTTGTAGAGCGTAATTTTACCTACGCGTGCATATAAAGAACGTCAAAAACGTAGCTCGTATGCGAAAGTTGTGGGTTTTAGACGTTTTTGCACAAAAACCGAGAAATCTCGTATACGTGGACTTCGGCCACGTCACCCTCCCTCAAAATGAGCCACGTGTCTGAAGTCTGCTGAGTCATCCGAAGGGGTCCACTAGGAGTCCGACACGTGTCGCCTTCCCTCACATGAACAGTAGCTGCGTGGCGGATTTTGATTTGACCGAAGGGAGGCCCAATCTGAAGCTCACAACTGGACCGAGCCTCGCACCACCTGGACTCCGAGCCTCGTAGATGGACCATAGACCTCGGTCCAATCAGCAACTACCACTGAGGCCTTCGCACGTGCAACCACCTGCGCACCCTCGCCCAGCTGCTGCTGCGTGGCCTTCGCTCCTGATGCCACCTGCCTCGCATGTTGACTCCTCTCCTCCTTAAGTCGACTTTGGAACCCCTATAAATACAAGGGGTATGCGAGCCTTCTCGGTTACTTTTGGAGTTTTGCCATAATTAGCCCCTTGCTTCATATTTTCTTCATCTTAGCATCCCCCAAAGCCCCGATATCGATTATAAGCCCCAGAATACTCCACGAAGTGCCCGAGAAGCCTGGAAAAATTTATCTTTTTGATTTCGAAGCCCGACCTTTGTAGAGCCCGGTTTCTCAATTAAACTCCCGGTTTTATTAGAAACGATCATTTTAAGCAATGAATTGCTGCCCGATTATCATCAAATCATGTGAGTGTGTAGTCACTTTCATCTTACACCTAGATATGAAATATTTTCATTAAAATATGTGCTATGTGTAACTATATTAAGTGTTTATTTGAGGTGATTGTTGAATAGATGTTTTATACAAGTTTTAAACTGTATATATATGCTTTTTATCTACAAAATATGTTGGGTAGAACATGGGTAGATGAAATAGTTGATGTGTGTTAAAATGGTGAGAGGCTTCGATGTTGTTGATGTTGTTGTTGTAATCATCTAGCAGAGTATACATGATGACCACGGAACCTTCTAGATAGTCTAGTGGAATACTAGCAGGTTCGCAACTTGTAGGTGTTGATGAACTAAATGTTCATTGGTGTACTCCATCCGCCTCATGGTTGCCTTTAGGACATGTATGGCTGAGGAAACCCCTTAGCAGTAGTGTCCATCCCGATGATATTCCTTAGGCTAGGTCCCTTGTGATAGATGTTTAGGGACGTAAAGTGAGGACAATGGGAATGGGTAATCAGGGTTATTGTTGATTGGTGACCTTAATAAGTATATTATTAAAGTGGGTTGAAAACCCTATATGCTCACCAGGCTCCCAAGCCTGACCCACTCAGTTTTTATGATTACAGGTAGTGGACCCCGAGCATAGTCGGAGGAGGAGGAGAGATTTTTGATTATAGGCTAGTAGTTGTAAATAACTGTTGAAAGACTTATATTGTCTTTTTTATGCTTTTGATATGTATCGGAACATGACATCCCGAGGTTTTGATATGAAATGAAACTATACATTTCTTTAGGAAAGATTTTGATAAGCTTTTGTCATGTTTTGTTTTGGGGACCAATTCTACAACATCTTTTAAAAAGATTTCTCTAATTTTATTTTAAAAAGCATAAGTTAAATCGGTCTTTTCTTGTCGAGAAATTAGGGGATGTCACAGTTGGTACTAGAGCATTAGTTTAAGCGAACTAAGAAATTGTAGGATTTCTAGACTTAAACTTAGAATACTAAGTGATGATTGTGAGATGAGTTTCTATCGTATTTTAGACACAAGCACTAGTTTATGTTAGGAAAGATGCCTAAAATGTCCTTATGTGCTAAATGCTATGTGTTTGCGATGTGTGCCATTATTTGTTCGGATCTATGGTTTGTTGTCAACCGGATCTTGAAACCTTATGTGTGTAGGATTCTAAGCGTATGATTACGAGATTAGAACTAACATGCAAACGTTTCGGAGTGATAAGGGAATTGACATGTCTAACAAGGATAAAGACCTAAATTCACCTTATTCGGTATATAGATTGTAATGGCAAGAATTCGGAGTGGAGCTGGAAATGCCAACAGAAACTAACAACCTCAACCCCAAGTGGTGGAACAGGTGCCTAAAGTAGGAGTTGCACCCAAACCCATCACCATGGCTGGAGTACGAACTATGATTTACACCATGTTGGCTGAACAAAGGGAGGAATTGAGGAAAATGTTGCTGAACAACAGGGATGAACCTTCAGTTCCTGTTGAACAATGTGAATTGAATGACGATCGATTTGAAGAAGGAAACAACAGTAGATCTGTTAGTCAAACTGATCCACTTGTGGTTGGGAGAAATAACCATCAGGATAGAGTGGAGAGAAATAGGTGCAAGTATAAGGACTTTATTACTTGCAAGGCATCGACCTTCACTAGAAAAGAAGATCCCGTTGTAGTAATGGACTGGATCTCGGAAATGGAATTGGCTTTCATGACTTGTGATTGCTAAGGCAAGTTACAAACCACGTTTGCAGTACGTCAGTTCAGGGGTAGTGCTGCTCGATGGTGGAGTACTCTAGGGAAAACCCTAAGCCCTAATGAGCTACTGCAACTAACTTGGGCAGAGTTCTTGGTGCACTTCCAGCGTAAGTACTGCTCGGCCCAAAACGTGCTTGAGTTAGAAAACCAATTTCTAACGTTGAAGAAAAGATGTATGACTGTTGACGAATATACAAATAACTTCACAGACAAAATGGAGTTTTCTTTGCGTATTGTCCCAGATGAGCTGCCATAAATTGTCAGGTACACAAAGGGACGTTCATGGGAGTATGCGATGCCAGTACACCAGACACTTACTTTGGAGGAAGCTATTTGGGCTACCAAGTATGTTGAAGATATGATAAAAGGGAGAGACGCCGCAAGGTTGAAGTTGCCGAAAAGAGAAAGTTTGAAGTAACTTCAGGTTCCAATAAAATGAACAAATTCTCGAAGATTGGTTCGAGAAAATTTGGAGGAAGAGCCGAAGCCAAGTGGTGTGACAAGTGTAAGAAGAAACATGCTGGGAAGTGCAGCATGGAAGTCACTTAGTACAAATGTGGAAAGCCTGGGCATTATGCCAATGAATGCACCTTCAATAAGAACGTATGTTTTCGGTGTAATGAAGAAGGGCATATTTTGAGGGATTGTCCGAAGAAGAAGAACGCAGCAAAAGCCAATCTTCCACCAAAGCCAAAGGTGAGAGCCTTTCAGATGACACTTGAAGTTGCGAAAGAAGAAGCTGATGTCGCTTCAGGTACCTTTCTCATAAACGAATTGCCTGCCCAAATTTTTTTTGATTCTGGAGCAAATTACTCCTGTATTTCGCATGAATTTGGTAGAAAACTAGCTTTGCCTATAGATAGACTAGTTAATGCTATAATAGTCGAGATTGCTAGTGGTAGGTTTGTACTTGTTAGTCATCGTATGAAAAACCTCCTCATTGTTTTGGATGCGAATAAGTTCTACGAGGAATTATTGCCTATCAAGTTAAATGGTTTTGACATAGTTCTAGGAATGGATTATATTAGCGCCAATGATGCTGAAATATTGTGTAGAAAGAAGATAGTAAAAGTAAACCCGCCAGGGAAAGAGTCGTTTATGGTGTATGGAGACAAACGCAGAGTAAATTCTGGAATCATTTCCCTAATGAAAGCTAGAAAGTGTTTGGCCAAGGGATGTACATCATATCTAGCATTCGTGATCAATGCTAAGATGTAAAAGAAGGAGGTGCAAAATATTCCGGTGGTGTGTGATTATCCAGAAATCTTTCCCGAAGGTCTTCCCGGATTGCCCCCTGATCGACAAGTAGAATTCCATATCGACTTGTTACTAGGAATGACGCCGATAGCAAAAGCACCATATCGATTAGCACCAATAGAGATGAAAGAACTTATGGCACAAATTCAAGAGTTATTGGACAAATGTTTCATTCGACCTAGTTCATCGCCCTGGGGAGCCCCTGTGTTATTTGTAAAGAATAGAGATGGGAGCATGAGAATGTGCATCGATTACAGAGAGCTAAATAAAGCAAAAATAAAGAACAAGTACCTGTTGTCGAGGATCTATGACATGTTCGACCAGTTGCAAGGTTCGAGCTATTTCTCAAAGATCGACCTTAGGTCAGGGTACCATCAACTAAAGTTGAGAGAGCAGGATATCGAAAAGACTGCGTTCAGAACAAGATATGGACACTATGAATTTCTAATCATGTCGTTCGGATTAACCAATGCGCCGACAGCTTTCATGGATTTGATGAACGGGGTTTGTAAAGAATACCTTGATAAATTTGTGATAGTATTCATAGACGATATCTTGATCTATTCGAAAAGCAAGCAGGAGCATGAAAAGCATCTGCGTGAAGTGCTAGAAGTTCTGAAAAAGGAGAAGTTGTATGCAAACCTCTCCAAATGTGAATTTTGGATTCAAGAAGTCCAATTTTTAGGTCCCGTGGTTAACCAAGAAGGAATCTTGGTTGCACCAGCAAAGATTGAAGCTGTAATGAAGTGGGAACAACCAAAAAGTCCTACGGAGATTCGAAGCTTTTTAGGATTAATTGAATATTACCAAAGGTTTATCCAAGGTTTTTCTTCGATTGCTACTCTATTAACAGCTTTGACCCACAAAGGAGCTACTTATGCTTGGAATGATAAGCATAAGGAAGCCTTTGAGAAGTTGAAGAAGAGATTGTGTGAAGCACCGATTCTTTCATTACCTGAAGGAGTTAATGACTTCGCAGTTTATAGCGATGCATTTGGAGTTGGGTTAGGTTGTGTTCTGACCTAAAGGGATAAAGTGATCGTGTATGCATCGAGGCAATTGAAGGAGCATGAAACGAACTACCCCACTCACGATTTGGAGTTGGCAGCGGTAGTATTCGCCCTAAAGATATGGAGGCATTATCTTTATGGCACAAAGTGTAAAGTTTTCACTGATCATAAGAGTCTTTAATATCTCTTTAATTAGAAGTAATTAAACATGAGGCAATGACACTGGATAGTGTTACTCAAGGACTATGACTGTGAGATACTTTACCACCCTGGTAAAGCAAATGTTGTTGATGATGCTCTCAGTCGGAAGGTAGACCTTGAAAAAAAAAGGGCAAGAGCGTTGAGAATTGAATTTGTCTCGATAATTGTGGAAAGCATAAAGAAAGCTCAAGAGGAAGCTTTATAGAAAAATAACCGAAAGAAAGAACGTTTGGGCAAAACGTTAGTATTCAGTACAAACAACCAAGGGTTGAAGGTATTCCAAGATAGGATTTGGGTACCTAAAACGGGAGGAGTAAGAGATCTTCTGATGGAAGAAGCTCACAAGACCATGTACTCGAGTCATCCCGGCTGTACGAAAATTTATAGGGATCTAAAACCCTATTACTAGTAGCCGACAATGAAGCTCGATGTTGCTAGGTATGTGGCCGAGTGTGTAACTTGTGCTCGGGTTAAGGCATAACATCAGAAACTGTATGGGAGTTTAGAACCTTTGCATGTACCCATGGGTAAATTGGAAGATATTACCACGGATTTTGTGATTAAACTGCCCAGAACAAGGAACGGTCACGACATGATTTGGGTGGTCGTTGATCGCTTCACTAAGAGTGCGCATTTCATAGCAGCCAAAGAGAAATGGTCTATGGATAAATTTGTGAATTCTTATGTGAAGGAAATTGTGAGGCTTCACGGTGTTCCGTTAACGATTGTACCTGATCGTGATAGTCGTTTTACCTCAAGGTTTTGGAGGAGTAAGAGGAATTGGGTACCAAGTTGTGTTTGAGTACATCTTACCATCCGCAAACCGATGGTCAGAGCGAACGAACGATTCAAACATTCGAGGATATGCTGAGAGCATGTACCTTAGAATTCCAAGGTAACTGGGATGAACACTTACCTTGTAACAACCGAAAAATACAACCAATTTTAAATTTTTTCAAAAACAGCTCGATTCCATTAAATCTTTACAAAAAGGTTTTCAATACAAAGCATTTAACGTATTCCCAGAATCACATTACTACAAAATCATGAGGAGCGGTACGATCGCGCCTTCGCCTTGCCACGATCTCCTGAAGAACCTGAAAAAAACATAAAACCACAGCTGTAAGCCCGAAAGCTTAGTGAGATATCCCCAAATACCAACCACATATACGCCCTTCCAGGCCACGACCTTCCGGTCCAAACATATTGCCTTCCGGCCCATAACATATTGCCTTCCGACCCATAACATATTGCCTTCCGGCCCATAACATAAAAGCATGCATAACATAACAGAACATAGAACGACCATGCATATCGAGTCAAACCCCAATCCAAACAACCCTGCGTACATAACATTCAATCATATAAGAGTTCACAGTCAACAAACCGATCAAACAGATCGCATAACATATCATCACCCTAACCAGGATACCGACCTAACCGATTACGAACATAACATCACCCTACGTCTCAGCCAAAATACCACTTACGCACATACGCCTTTCCAGGCCATGACCTTCCGGTCCACATAATATAGAATGCCTTCCGGCCCATATCATAATGCCTTCCGGCCCATATCAAGCAATACCATAACAGACAACTATCCGGATTTCCATCCGATAAAGGGTCGGCCTTGGTGCCGTAGACCCTGTCGATATAGTGAGGATAACTCACCTCGAAACTGCCGGCTGAAAGGATAAGATCCCGCTGCTCCAAGCTCCGACACGAACTCCTCCACTGAACACTAACACACTCAACTCAATGAATACCCTTAATTACCAAAATACCCCTGAAAGACAACTGTTCAACCTTTGGACAAGGTCAAAGTCAACCCCTGACTGACTCTAATCGCCGAGTCAACCCGATGACTCGCCGAGTCCCCATACTCAGAACTTCCCTCAATCCGCGACCTAACTCGCCGAGTCACCCCGAGACTCGTCGAGTCCAACAACTCTGAGTCCACTCGCCCACAACTAACCGAGTCACCCCTTGACTCGCCGATTCTCGAGTCAACTAGGGATGAAAGTGGGTCCAAACCCGGACCCAATGGACCCGGACCCGGAAAACCCGGAACCGGTTAACGGGATTTTATAGAACCGGAAACCGGACCGGTATATAGGAACCGGTTCCGGTTCAGTTCCGGGTATAGTTCCGGGTAAAGTGGGTCTAGAACCGGAAAACCCGGAAACATCAAAGTGGGTAGGTTGGAACCGGATAAAGTGGGTTTAGACCCGGAAAACCCGAAAAAACCGGAATTTTTGGTAATTACTTACAACTTAGTGGGTTGAACTTTGAAAATTTTCATATTGATATCCCCACTTTGGGGGGCTGTAACTTATTGAATACGAAACCACAATTAACAAAATTAGAGTCTAAAATCATGTACAAACTCTAAAATACACTCTGGAAAAACCCGCATGTCAATCCGAATTTAAACGAATGAGATATACTTGTGTTAATATTTTCACATAATACAAAGTACAAAAACAAATAGCTGAAAAGTTGAAAATTTTCAGTTTTGATATCCCGACTTCGGAAGACTGTAAATCATTGAATGTTAAACCAAAAATGACAAAATTATAGTCTAAACTCATGTACAAACTGTAAACTAGAAGTTGGAAAAAACCACATGTCAATCCGACTTCAAACGAATTAGATATACATGCTTTAAAACTTTCACCGAATACAAAAAAACTAAAAAACTAAAAACTTTCAGCCTTGGTATCTCAACTTTTGAGGACTGTAAGTCAATGAATATAAAACTAAAAATAAAAAATTTATAGTCTAGAATCATGTACAAACTCTAAACAAAATGTTGGAAAAAACCGTATGTCAATTGGAGTTGAAACGAATAAGATATGCATCTTGTAAACGTTTCACAAAAAGTGGTTCCGGCCCTAAAAGTGGTTCCGGTTCCAAAAACCGGTTCCGGATTTTAGACCCGGTTTACCCGGACCCAATGGACCCAAACCCGGATTACCCGGAACCCGGATAAAGCCAATTTTTAAACCCGGAACCGGACCCGGTTCTATATATTCCGGTTCTAACGGGTCCGGTTCCGGTTCGGTTCCGGTTCCGGTCCGGTTTTCCGGTTCTAAATCTCATCCCTAGAGTCAACCATAAAATATTAGGACTCTTCGACAAGACTCGCCGAGTCCAAGAACAGACTCGCCGAGTCTAAGGCTATCTTCAACCTACTCGTCGAGTTGTTCATACAACTCACCGAGTTCCAGGCCATCTTCATCCTACTCGTCGAGTTGTTCTTCCAAATCGTCAAGTTCCAGCTCATCTTCAAGCAACTCGTCGAGTCCACCCATGTGACTCGCCGAGTACCATCAGTCTGAATCCATACAGAAGCATTCCAGGCTATGCAATTGATCCAAAACATAGATCTAGCCTCATACAACCCATCCATCACGTAAAGTGGCAAACTTTACGTGAATCCAAAGAGATCTATGCATTTTGCACATTAGGGCTAAGGTTTGGGACATGATAGCTTCACCCAACACTCAACACAGGGACTTTAATGCACTCCAACCCTTCTCCATTCCAGATCTGAGGTAGCAACCTTAGATCTAACCGCTAAACCCCAATACATCCAAAGATATGATCTCTAACACCCCCAAAATGATGTATCTAAGAAATAGTAGCTCAAAAACGAGATATTACCTCAAAAGAACGCCCCAACTGCAATGAAACTCGAATCCAAGCAAAGCCCCTTGCTCCAAGCCTCTTACCCTTCAAGATTTCCTCAACAATTGCTTCTCCAAGCTCCCAAATGCAACTTGATCCACTCACACACGAAGGTTAGGGTTTCTGGACTTGAGGATGAGTAAAGAGGCTGGGGGAATGGATGTTATGTTCTTTATATAGGGCTCAACCCCGAGAATTAGGGTTTTCTCCACTCAGCGCCTACTCGCCGAGTCCATCTTACTGACTCGCCGAGTCGGCTACTTAACACGCGACCAAGTCGCGACTCTACTCGCCGAGTCCACCCATGGACTCGCCGAGTCGCTCTTTCTTAATTTACTCTTTTAGCCCTTTAACTCTACCCTTGACATTTCGGGATGTTACATACCTCTAGTAGAATTGTCCTATAATAATAGTTTCCACTCAAGCATTAAGATGGCACCTTATCATGCTTTGTATGGAGAAAAGTGTCGAACACCATCATGTTGGCTGGAAGCTGGGGAAAAGCAGTTTATGGGACCTGAAATAGTCCACCAGACTGCTAAAAAGTTGAAAGTGATAAGGGAAAGGATGTTAGTTGCTCAAGATCGACAAAAGAGTTATGCTGACAAGAAAAGACAACCGATAACCTTTGAAGTTGGAGATTCGGTTTTACGTAAAGTCTCGCCGTCGGAGGGACTTATAAAATTTGGTAAAAGAGGATAGTTGAGTCCAAGGTTTATTGGACCATTTAAAGTTCTTCAGAAGATCGGGAATCAAGCTTACAAGCTAGAATTATCGGAAGAACTAGAGGGTATTCATAACACCTTTCATGTGTTATTTGAGAAAGTTCATGGGAGATGTGCCCGACATAATTCCGATTTCTGAGTTAAGGTTTGATGAAAACAAGAGGTTGATCGAAGAACCTAAGGCAATCGTTGATCGTAAGACTATGAAGCTGAGACGCAAGATGGTCAATTTAGCGCTTGTGCGTTGGAAACATACGAATGCGCCAAATCTCACTTGCGAAACAGAGAGTGACATGATGAGTCGCTACCCGCATTTGCTTGCTGATATGTGATTCCGGGGACGGAATCATCCTAAGGGGGAGAGAATTGTAACACTCGTGATTCTAGCCTAGGCATTTTTATTGAGGTGATAGTCTAGGTTAACCTTTGTAACTCATTTTGAGTAAATGAAAAGGAATTATGTGAATATTATGTGAATTATGTGTTTTATGATTAATTATTAGGGTTTAATTAATTAAGAATAAAAATGAGCATCAAAAATAGATATTAGATAAAGCCGATATCTTTACACAAAGTTGTAGTGGTCGAAACAAGGATTTCGGGTATATAAAGAATACCAAAATCCGAGTTATAATGAAGAAGTTATGACCTATCGAAGTTTCGCGACAAAACCGGCACGGTGTTGAATGTCGTGAAAAGTGAGTTTTTGATAAACTACTTTTTAGCCTTAGTGATCTAAACGAAAGTCGTAGTATTCGTTAAACTGAGAAGTTCGATAAAAAGAACGCCCAAATCTGACTTCGTATGAGGAAGTTATGATTTTTCGAAGTTTCAACTTAGAAGTAGACAACTAAAAACTTGAATTTTAAATCAAGTGATTTTTAGCCAACACAACCTAAACGAGAATTGAAGGTCTCGTCATTAGTAGTACAACGGTAAAAAGTCTGACAAAAACGGACGTCGAATGAAGAAGTTATGAATTTTTAACGGATTTCATGTCCCGGTCTGTTAAAAATAATAATATAAAAATTAAAATCAAAATTAGCCGACGAAGTCTAAACGAAAGTTGTAGAGCGTAATTTTGCCTACGCGTGCATATAAAGAACATAAAAAACGTGGCTCGTATGCGAATGTTATGGATTTTAGAAGTTTTTGCACAAAAACCGAAAAATCTCGCATACGTGGACTTCGGCCACATCACCCTCCCTCAAAACACGCCATGTGTCTGAAGTCTGCTGCATCATCCGAAGGGGTCCACTAGGAGTTCAACGCATGTTGCCTTCCCTCGCATGAACAGTAGCTGCATGGCGCAATCAGATTCGACCGAAGGGAGGCCCAATCCGAAGCTCGCAGCTGGACTGAAAATTGCACCACCTAGCCTCCGAGCCTCGCAGATGGACCAGTAGACCTCGGTCCAATTAGTAACTGCCACCAAGGCCTTCGCACGTGCAGCCACCTGCGCACCCTCACCCAGCTGCTGCCGCGTGGCCTTTGCTCCTGATGCCACTTGCCTCACATGCTGACTCCTCTCCTCCTTAAGTCGACTTCGGAACCCCTATAAATACAAGGGGTATGCGAGCCTTCTCGGTTACTTTTGGAGTTTTGCCATATTTAGCCCCTTTCTTCATATTTTCTTCATCTTAGCATCCCCCAAAGCCCCGATATCGATTATAAGCCCCAGAATACTCCACGAAGTGCCCGAGAAGCCTGGAAAATTTTATTTTTTCAGTTTCGAAGCCCAACCTTTGCAGAGAACGGTTTCTCAATAAAACTCCCGGTTTTATTAGAAACGATCGTTTTAAGCAACGAATTGTTGCCCGATTATCATCAAATCATGTGAGTGTGTAGTCACTTTCATCTTACACCTAGATATGGAATATTTTCTATAAAATAAATGCTATGTGTAATTATATTAAGTATTTATTTGAGGTGATTGTTAAATAGATGTTTTATACAAGTTTTAAATTGTATATGCTTTTTATCTACAAAATATGTTGGGTAGAACATGGGTAGATGAAATAGTTGAAGTGTGTTAAAATGGTGAGAGACTTCGATGTTGTTGTTGTTGTTGTTGTTGTCATCTAGCGGAGTATAGATGACGACCACAGACCCTTCTAGACAGTCCAGTGGAACACTAGCAGGTTCGCAACTTGTAGGTGTTGATGAACTAAATGCTCATTGGTGCACTCCATCCCCTCATGGTTGCCTTTAGGACATGTATGGTTGAGGAAACCCCTTAGCAGTAGTGTCCATCCCGATGATATTCTTTAGGCTAGGTCCCTTGTGATAGGTGTTTAGGGACGTAAAGTGAGGATAATGGGAATGGGTAATAAGGGTTATTGTTGATTGGTGAACTTAATAAGTATATTATTAATGTGGGTTGAAAACCCTATATGCTCACCAAGCTCCCAAGCCTGACCCACTCAGGTTTTATGATTATAGGTAGTGGACCCCGAGCATGGTCGGAGGATGAGGAGAGATTTTTGATTATACGCCAGTAATTACAAATAACTGTTGAAAGGCTTATAATGTCTTGTTTATGCTTTTGATATGTATCAGAGCACGACATCCCGAGGTTTTGATATGAAATGAAACTATACATTTCTTACGGAAAGATTTTGATAAACTTTTATCATGTTTTGTTTTGAGGACCAATTCTGCAACATCTTTTAAAAAGATTTCTCTGATTTTATTTTAAAAAGCATAAATTAAATCGGTATTTTCTGGCCGAGAAATTAGGGGTTGTCACACGGTCCTAACTCTATAAACTCTGATATACACACAACATAAATCACATAGAAATAATGTTGTTCAACACATCACATAAATAGCACACAAGATACACTATCACATAACTCTAATTAGCACTCAAGGTACAGTATAGTGAGAAAACTCACCTCGGATAACTCGGTAAACCTCGAACTCTAAAATTATGCACTAGCCTCCGCCTAATCACATAATTATTCTAATTAATACAACTTCTAAAGGCTAGGATAACCCCTCTTTATAAGTTCTCTAAGAAGGGTAAAAGGACATTCTACCCCTTCTAATGGCTCATAAGTCCAAACATTGACTAAACCCTAAAAGTCAACGAAGTCAACAGTCAAACTTTAACTAGACTCGTCGAGTGCACTCTGGCGAATCGGCGAGTCCACACTAGCCGTCTGAATCCTTCCAATCCTCACTTGGCACGACGATTCCCCTCTCCACTCACTGGGTTACACAGTAACAAATCGCGGGGCAACCTCTACTCGACTCGTCGAGTCCACTCATGAACTCGGCGAGTTGCTCCTATGACAACACCCATCTGACCTTCTGAGGTCAGATCTACTTCCAAAATCTGTAGATCTGACTTCCCCATAGCCAATAACCACATAAAGGTCAAATCTTGCTACACATTCAATGCACCGAAGTCTTATTTTGGTGAAATTCCTTCTAACATCGCAACCTAGTCTCCTTTCCTACATAAAGCAGGATAGGGAAGGCTCTCTGGACCTCTATGGGTCCAGATCTGAGGTCTAACATAGCAAAGGACCATAAACTCCACTTATCGAACTCTAAAAAGGCTATAGAAAATCCTAGATCATGGATCTTAACCCACAACAGAAAGGAAGTTTGATTTGATACCTCAAAAGTGTAGATCTGAACTTGAAAACCCTGGATCCACAGTTGCTTTGACCTCCTCTTGCTGGAAACAACTTCTCCTTTGCTAAATCACACCAAATTTGATCAATAAAGCCTTATCTCTCTCTCTCAACTCACTCAAGCTCTCAAGGGGCACTCTCTCCGGATAGGTAGCTACACAAGAGGGCTATAAGGTCCTTTAAATAAGGAACTGGCCTGGGGATTTAGGGTTTCAGTCATCAGTACAGACTCATCGAGTCCACCCTTACAGACGCATCGAGTCCCCTCATTTATCAGTCAACAATACGCGATCCTACTCGATGAGTCTAGGCGTCAACTCGTCGAGTCCCTCTCTTAACTCCAAAAACAAATGATAAAATATAATACCTGGAAATCCGAATGTTACAATTCTCCCCCACTTTGAATTATACTTCGCGCTCGAAGTCTTACTCTGCAAACAACTCTGGATGCTGCTCACGCATCTCCGAATCTAGCTCCCAAGTCAACTCGGACCTTCTTCGATGCTGCCACTGAACCTGTACTAGGGGCATCTCCTTGTTCCTCGGAACCTTGATCCTCCGATCCACATTCGTCATTGGACTCTCAACATAATTCAGACTAGCATCCACCTGAATATCCTCCAAAGGTACTACTGCTGACTCATCGGCTATACACTTCCTCAACTGAGATATGTGGAAGGTATCATGGATCTGGCTCAACTCCGCAGGTAACTCCAGAAGATATGCTACCCTGCCTACCCTTGCAATCACCCTGAACAGACCGATGTACCAGATCCCCAACTTTCCCCTCTTCCTGAATCAGATCACTCCTTTCTAATGAGATACCTTCAAGAGTACAAAGTCTCCCACTTGGAACTCAAGCTCAGACCGTCACCTATCCGCATAACTCTTCTGGCGACCCTGAGCTGTCAGTAGCCTTTGCCTGACCTGTTGTATCTGATCTATCGTCTGATCAGTGCTACCCATCACTCGCTGCCCAACCTCTCCCCAGCATATAGGAGTCCGACACCTCTTCTCGTACAAATATTCAAAGGGAGGCATGTCGATAATCGAATGGTGGCTATTGTTATACGAAAACTCAGCCAAGAACAAATATGTGTCCCAACTTCCTCCAAAGTCCATCACACACGCTCGCAGCATGTCTTCGAGCGTCTGAATCGTCCGCTCACTCTAACCATCTGTCTGTGGGTGGTATGCGGTACTAAAATGCAGCCTCGTACCCAACTCCTCATGGAATTTCTTCCAAAATCTAGAAGTGAAACGTACATCTCGATCTGACATGATCGAGATCGGTGCTCCATGTTGCGATACCACCTCTCTCACATATATCTCTGCCAGCCTCTCAGTAGAAGAGCTTTCACTGATAGCAAGAAAGTAAGCGCTCTTCGTTAGTCGGTCAACAATCACCCAAATTGCATCGACACCCCTCGCAGTCCTCGGCAATTCTGTGATAAAATCCATGGAAATCTGTTCCCACTTCCACTCGGGAACCTCAAGTGGCTGCAACTTGCCATGCGGATGTTGATGCTGCCTTCACCCTACGACAGGTCAAACACCTCTATACAAACCACACGACATCCCTCTTCATACTAGGCCACCAATACTCCCTCTTTAGGTCCAAATATATCTTAGTGGCCCCGGGATGGATCGATAACTTCGACCTATGTGCCTCCTCCATCAGAATGGTACATGCCCCACCTTCAAATGGCACCCAAATCCGCCCCTGAAAGGTCATAAGCCCACGACTATCAGCAACGAACTCATATATCTATCCGATCACCCACTCTCTTTTGTGGTTCTCATGTCTCATGGCCTCTACCTGGGCCTCCCGAATGGTGTCCAACACCGAAGTCATCACTTTCAATCTTAAACAAACATCTCGTATAGGGGCACTCTCTGCCCTGCGACTCAGGGCATTGGCTACAACATTAGCCTTGCCCGGGTGGTACAGGATCTCACACTCATAATCCTTTATCACATCCAACCATCTCCTATGACGCATATTCAGGTTGGGCTGATCCATCTGATACTTCAAGCTCTTGTAATCCATGTATATGGTACATCGGACCCTATACAAATAGCGATGCTACATTTTGAGGGAGAACACCACAACCCCCAACTCCAGATCATGAGTAGGATATCTCGTCTCATGAGGCTTCAACTGCCTCGATGTGTATGCTATCACATGACCTTTCTGCATCAACACCGCACCCAATCCTGATATCGACGCGTCACAGTATACCACAAAATCCTCCATCCCCTCCGGAAGGGCTAATACCGGGGCTTCGCATAATCTCTGGCGAAGTGTCTCGAATGAGGCATGCTGCTCTGGGCGCCAACTGAATGCTATGCCCTTCCGGGTCAACCTGGTGAGAGGAACAACAATCTTGGAGAAATCTTTGATAAATCTCCGATAATAGCCAGCCAACCCCAGAAAACTTATGATCTCTTAGGGGGGGATCTTGGCACCTCCCAACTCATCACCGCCTTAATCTTGGCCGGATCGACCACTATCCCACTCTGGTTAATGAGATGCCCTACGAAGTGGACCTCTCATAGCCAAAAATCGTACTTGGAGAATTTGGCGTAAAGCCTCTCCGATCTCAGAACTCCGAGGATCTCCCTCAAATGCTCCTCATGCTGCTATCTAGATCTAGAATATACCAATATATCATCGATGAACACGATCACTGAACGACTCTACATCGGCCTGCACACTCTGTTGATGAGATCCATTAACGTCGTCGGTGCATTGGTGAGCACGAAAGGCATCACCACGAACTTGTAATGCCCTTAATGAGTTTTGAATGCTGTCTTCTGGATATCCTCATCACGCACTCTCATATGATGATATCCAGATCTCAGATCAATCTTGGAGAACCAAGACGCTCCCTGTAACTAATCAAACAAATCGTCGATCCTCAGTAAGGGGTAACGGTTCTTGACTGTCAACTTGTTCAACTCCCGCTAATCAATACACATCCGGTGCGAACCATCCTTTTTCTTGACAGAAAGGATCGGCGGTCCCAATGGCGAGCTACTCGACTGAATAAATCCCTTCCCCAACAACTCCTGAAGCTACAAGGATAACTCCTTCATCTTTGAAGGCGCAAGGCGATAGGGCGCCTTAGCGATAGGTGTTGCCCCCGGAACCAAATCGATACGGAACTCTACCTGCCTCTCGGGAGGCACACCCAACAACTCCTCGGGGAAAACGTCTGGGAATGCCCGCACTATCAGGACCTCATCGACCGACCTCGGCCACTCTGCATCTACTCTCGTATCCACCACATACGCCGTAAATCTACTACAGCCCTTATGTAGGCTCTGCCTCACTCTAGCAGCCGAACAAAATGCTGAACCAGGATGGGTACCCTCTCCATACACCGTAAGAACTCCCCCGCTAGGGTCTCGTATGGTCGCCAGCTGCCGCTCACAGTCGATAACTGCTCCAAATTTTCTCAGCCATTCCATGCCCACGATGACACAGACATCCCCCATCTCAATCGGAAACTCAACTCCGAAGATCTCAAGTACACATCCCCGAATCACATCGATGGCATACACCACTCGCTCGTCAGCTATGGAAACTCGCAGAGGTCGACTCAACGCCTCTCAATGAATACTGATGTGCTGACTAAAGGCTAATGACACAAAAGATCGGCTCGCACACGAGTTAAATAACACCAAGGCAGGCACATAACACACAAGGATAGTACCTACGCATAACATAATATAATCATGATATCTCAAACATCATGGTAAATACATGAAAGAATACATACCAGCCACAACATCAGGCACTGCACGGACCTCCTCCGTAGTCAACTGGAAGGCTCTCCCTCGTGCCTTTGGTGCCTCGGCCTTCACCAGCCGACTCTCGGTATCTCGAACAGCAGCAGGGACAGATCCTTGTGATGCTCCCTGTGCTGATCCCCGTAGCTGCGGACACTCGGCCTTCCGGTGTCCGGTTTGGTTGCAGTGAAAATAAACTGCAAATCCCTTGGGGCAATCCTCAGCCATGTGCCCCTCCTTGCCACATGTAGCAAGACCCTGCTCTACACACTCCCTCATGACCATTGTCGCACTTGCTACAAGTATGGCCCTTCTGGTTCTTTGGTCTCGAATCGGCGGGCTTGACCCACTTGGATGCCGGCTGGGACTGAGTCGGTCGCTGATCCCTCCCATGAGACTCCGCCTCTTCCATAGTCTGAGTCTCCAGCTCTATCTCCCTCTTCCGAGCATTTTCCTGAAGCTCGGCAAATGTCCGATATGACGAGTTTGTCACGAACTCTTGTATGTCTCTCCTCAAAATATTCAAGTACCAACTGATACATGCCTGCTCGGAAGACACGTGCTCAGGGCAGAACATTGCCCTCTCATTGAACATCCTGGTGATCATAGTAACAGACTCAGGACCCTGCTTAAGGGTCAGAAACTCCTGGGCCAACCGTTCCCTCTCTACTGGGGGAACGTACTCATCACGAAACATAGCGGTGAACCACTCCTAGGTCACCACGGCCAGCTCAGCAGACGAAAAGTGCGTCGTCACAAACTTCCACCAGTCCTTCGCTCTCGAGTAGAGGTGGTTCAACACGAACCGGACCCTCAAATGCTCTGGACATGAACACATATAGAAGCATCGTTCAATATCAAAAACCTATCTCATCGCAGCAATTGGGTCTTGCATCCCATCAAACTCTGGTGGCTTTGTGTTGCTGAACTCCCGGAACAGCAACGAATCACCACCCTGAGGTCTAGCAGCAACAATAGTTGCGGTAGCTGCAGTGGCTGCAGCCTCAGTAACCGTTGCGTATCTCGCATCAAAAGCCTCAATCAGCATGGTCTTAATAGACCCGAACATCTCTGGAATCTCAGCACGGATAGCCGTAGCCACCTCTTCATGGATCATCTGGTGGATCTGAATCCCTGTAGCTACAAACTTGTAACAACATAAATTTCAAAACAAGTCTCTAATACAAACTTGTAACAACGTAAATTTCAATACAATTTTTCACTTTTAAAATTTATAATTTTAATTCATAAACATTCTCATATCTCATTGTATCACATATCAAATCCATAAAAACACATCCCAAGATCAAAATGAATAAAAATTCAAATAGTGTGTACTGATCATGCCAGTGTAACGACCGAAAATTTCAACAATTTTTTTTAACTTTTTTTTAAAAAAAAAACCATTTTAAGAATCTTATTACAAAAAGGTTTTCAATACATTTGTTATCAGAGTATTCCCAGATCCACATCATAAAACACAAACACGAGGAGCGGTACGATCACGCCTTTGCCTTGCCACAGTCTCCTGAAGAACCTGAAAAACATTAAACCACAACTGTAACCCGAAAGCTTAGTGAGATACCCCTAAAATACCAACCACATATACCACACACATAACATACTATATCGTATCGAATCATAGAACAGCCATGCATATATCGGGTCTACTGGGTGACTAGTCCGCCGTGACGGGCCTTCAGTCCACCTGGTCCACCCTCCGAATCTAGTCATGTCCCTCGAGTCTTCAGTACGGTTGGTCCGCCCACACCGAGCCTTCAACCCACCTGGTCCACTCTCTGAGTCTACAATATGACTGGTCCGCCCGCATTGGGCCTTTAGTCGGTCTGGTCCATTCTCCGAGCCTCGGCACGTCTGGTCCGCCCTCATGGGGCCTACAGCTTATCCGGACCGCTCGCTGGGCCTTCGGAACAACAAGTCCGCCATGGGTATGTTGTCCTACAGCACAAAGCAGGTCCCGCCTCAACCCAACCCTAGTCAAATAACCAAGTGCACATAAACATACAATCATATAACTATTCATATTCAATCAAACCGATCTAGCAGATCACGTAACACAACATACTCTAAGCAGGATACCGACCTAACCGGTCACTAGCATAGCATCACCCTATATACCAGGATACCGACCTTAACCAGGTCTCTAACGAATACCATCCTAACTACCAAGATGCAAACATTGTAAAACAACAACATAACAACAATACCCGGATTACAATTCGATAAAGAACCGGCCTTGGTGCCTTAGACCATGTTGATATAGTGAGGATAACTCACCTTGCAACTGCTAACTGGAATGATAAGATCGAGATGCTCCGACCACTGACACGGTCTCCACCAGTGGCTAGCACCAACACTGAACTTAGAACAAAAGCCAACAATTACCAAAATGCCCTTAGAAGTCAACTGGTCAACTCTTGGTCAAAGTCAACCTTCTGGCTGACCATACTCGCCGAGTCAGCTCGCTGACTCGCCGAGTCCCCCAACACTGAAAAGGACCTCCTTCCAACTCACTGAGTCATCCCTTGACTCACCGATTCTTAGCTTAACCAGGAAAGGCTAAGTCCTCAAGAACAGACTCGCTGAGTCCAAGAACAGACTCACCGAGTCCAAGGCTATCTTCAACCAACTCGTCGAGTTCCTACCCGCCTTCAAGCAACTCACCGAGTACACCCTTGTGACTCGTCGAGTACCACTTGTTCTTAACCCATATAGAAGCCTTTCAGGCCATGCAGTTGATCCAAAACGTAGATCTACCCTTCTACAACCCTTCCATCACGTAAAGTGGCAAACTTTACGTGAATCCAAAGAGATCTAGGCATTTTACACTATAGGGCTAGGGTTTAGGACAAGATGGCTTCACCAATCATTTAATAACAGGGACTTTAATGCACCCTAGACCTTCTCCATTCCAGATCTGAGGTGGCAACCTCAGATCTACCCTTCAAACTCTAAATACCACAAGCCAAACTTTCCATACAACCTAAAAATGATGAATCTAGATGAATAGCAGCCCAAAAAACGAGATAATACCTGAAAAGGGAGCCCCAACAACAAGGAAATCTGAATCTAAACAAAGCCCTTTGCTCCAAGCCTCCCAACTTTCCAAGATCTTCCTCCAAATCACTTCTCCAAGGCTTAAAAGCACTCAAATCCTTCACAATCACGCTTCTAGGCTTTTCTGGACTTCAAGGGAAGGTAAGGAGGCTGGGGAGAGGGTATAATGTCCTTTATATAGGGCTCATTCCCTGAAATTAGGGTTTTCTCCGCACAGCGCCTACTCGCCGAGTCTAGCTTTGGACTCACCGAGTTGGCCACTTAACACGCGACCTGAGTCGCGACCCTACTCGCCGAGTCCACCCATGGACTCGCCGAGTTGCCCTTCAAATTTACACTTTGAACCCCGAACTTGCACTCCTGGACTCGGGATGTTATAATTCTCCCCCACTTAAATTAGGCTTCGTCCTCAAAGCCTACGGCTACACAACTTCAGAACTACTCTTGCAATGCACCTGCTGGCATTAACCAGACCAGATTCTTCAAAACACAGCCATCGAAACCCAAAACCCAACATTCCCTCTTGCGGTGTCCTGACCACCACTTCAAGCCGGCCACCAGCCTCATGCTTTGATAACCACACCTAACCACCGAGTACCACTCCCTGATACTTCGCTCGCTCTAATTCACAACAATCATTTGACTCATGTGAGCTAGGATTAATCTCTGAACCACTAGAATCCCGGTCTAAATTCACTTTAGCCACTCCATGCTGACAGGATGACGCATCCCTCAATCTCATAGCAACTCTCATGAGTTCCCCTCCGCAATCTCATACCCATGCTGAACTGGCTCTAGCATCCTCGGGTTGGGAAAACCCGATACACTAACAATTCCTCCAAACATCCCCCAGGATGAATTACCACTACATACACAATTTCTTAACCAAAATCGAGCTGGGAATCCAAGACTCCATCTCTGCATCCCTTACGAGCCTCTTGACTTTACACCCTCGGAATTTCCTTCCGTGACCTCGGCAGACATCCAAACCGGATGTGATTCCATATCACCGCCACACACACTGCACAATAACCAAAACTGAAACACTTCAGTCATAACTTCGCACTACTGGTTTCACTTCCGTGACTTACACTCCCTCTCGGAGCTACATTCCTTTCCTTTTTCCTTACGAAGGAGGTCCACTTAGCTGCCTTGACACTACCACAAGTGCCATAATGCTCACCCAATACTACACCATTTCCTTATGGCATAACCGCTATCCCATGAACCATACATACTCTGAATCCACTCGCTAAGACTATCAAGTCCATGCTCAACTTCCCATCATGATCAATATATGGGGCCAGACCTTCTAAGGCTAACATATCGCGACATACTCAATCCATTTCCTCTCACCGATCTAACGACACATGCAGAGTCTTCAGCATGACTGGACCGCCTTACCAGGCCTTCAGCCAAATTGGACCACTCTCATAACCTTCAGCAGACCTGGACCGCCCTCCAGGGCCTTCAGTCTGGCTGGACCATCCTTCGAGCCTTCGACCTAACTGGTACGCCTACTAGCCTTCAGTCTATCCGGACCGCTCAACTAGCAATCAACATTCCGAGTTACTCCTTCAGGAAACTCCTCCCATGCATATTGTTCTAGCCCTCTAGGGGTTCCGAACTCTACTTGCATCCCATATACTCAGTCCTGGCCCGATCCTAGGCCTTCCACAAATAATCGCTAATGGTCTGTATCCCGCCCCGCACGCCTGCCATTTACTCATACCAGCCTACGCCTTTGGCTGACCGAGACACTATTGAATCCCATGCAGCTAAACGACCTTTCATAATCATCGATTTTTCCCAGAGAATTCTCCAATTCTCCCCCACTTAGAGTACTAACTATCAACCACCAGTCGCCATTGCCGACCTTCCTCAATAAACCTTCCCGACACAAACACTTACACATGAACCGATTCCCACTAACACGAGCAACCTTCACAAATCGCACATCAACACTGATCATCCCGGACTTAAAAGAAACTCGATCTTTAGCTAACCACTCCTCAGACTGCAGATGCTACCCGATATCCAGACCAACACCCGATTCCCACGAACAACCCTCATGAATGATAACCAACAAAATTTCTAACACTAAGCCCATAACCATGCCATAACCCTCAAAATCAAAGAATACAATACCGAAAACCATGCAATGAGACTAGCAGATAAACAATACTACACAATAATCATATAAATAATAAGACATCAAGAAGAACATACCCGCAGCTGCATCCGGTACTGCCCTGACCTCCTCCGCTGTAAGCTGAAAAGCACGACCCTGAGCCCTAAGGGGCTCCACTCCACCCTGACCTCCACCCGTGATCCTTAATGTGGCCAGTGCTGGAGCCTGCACCGGTCCCGCAGCAAGCTGTGGACAGTTGACTCTCAAGTGCCCAACCTGATGACAATGATAACAGATCCTCAAATCCCGACCCGGGACTGCCTGCCGACAATCCCTCGTATAGTGCCCCTCCTTTCCCCACTTGCGTCATGCACCACCGGATCGATAAACTCCGGTGTGACCCCTCCCACACTTCCCACAAGTGTGGCTACTCTGATCTCCTAATCTAGAATCAACGGTCTTAGACCGTTTCGGTGCCGGTTGAGACTGCACCAGAGCCTGCCTCTGCTCTCACAACTGCAACTCAATCTCCAACTCACGCCGCCTGGCGGCCTCCTGCAACTCTAACAAGGTCTCGCACCTCTGCGTAGACACGAACTGTCTGATGTCCCTCTTGAGCATACTCATATATCAGGACATCTGAGCCTACTCCGAAGCAAACTTGGGGCAAAACATCGCCCTCTTAGTGAACATCCTGGTGATCTCCATCACCGACTCTGAATCCTGCTTCAGCTCAAGGAACTCCTGAGCCAATCTCTCCCTCTCAACCCGCGGAACATAACGAGTGTTAAACATCTTTCGGAACTGATCCCATGAAACCGCAGACATCTGATCATCCGAATATGACCCCGTGGTCAATCTCCACCAATCCTTCACCCCAAGCCTCAACAGGTTCAGAGCACACCTCACCCTCTGATCAGCAGGGCATGAACACGTGAAGAAACACCCTTCCACATCTGACAACCATCTCATAGTAGCAATTGGGTCCTGAACTCCATCAAAGGTAGGGGGCTTCATATTATCGAAGTCCCGATACTGGAAACCTCTACCAGCTCCCCCCCTGCCGCTGCTACAGCCGCTGTAGCTGCCGCAGCAGCCGTCTCTATGAGAGCCGCATAACACTCATCAAAATACTCCACCATGGCGGTCTTGATCGACCCAAACAGTTCCAGCAGCTCGTCCCGGAACAACGCAGCAACCTCATCGTGCAGGATCTCACGAATCCTGGCATCCAACTCGCCTGTGCTCATCTGACCAATAACATCGGGCGGTACTGACCCGCCCTGACCTCCCTCTCCTGCTCCCGATCCCGACCCGGATCCGCTCCCAACATGCCTCGTGACCACCATACTGAAAAACATCACAAAATCTCAGATACTTCCCACTAACCCGGGAACCAACTCCCAACCCAACCCTAGAGGTCATGGTTTCCCTGATACGCGTATGGGTCCTATGCTTTCAGTAGTACGGGCCCATACTACCTTCTACACCTACCCATATTTGTATGAAGTACTACCACAACACCCTAGTGACAAATATACATAGAAAGCGCTCAATCCTCACTCCTAGAGGAACACTAAAAATCTCATACAGAAGGAAACCCTAGGCTAGCAGGCATCAAAAAACAGGCAACATTATCATGAAATACTGAAAATCCCTTGCCTAGTACTAGCATGTTGTTCTATCAAAGCTCGAAAACAATTATCATGCATGGTATTTTGGGGTTACTTACTGGCTCCGACTGATCGTACCTCCGCGTCCTCCTTTTACTTAATTTGAAAACCATTTTAAATTCTCTTTTAAAAACTCTCCCTGATTTGAGACTGGATTCACACGAATGTTCCTCCAATTCACTCAAACCAAGGCTCTGATACCAACTGTAACGACCGAAAATTTCAACAATTTTTTTTAACTTTTCAAAAACAAACCATTTTAAGAATGTTATTACAAAAAGGTTTTCAATACATTTGTTATCAAAGTATTCCCAGATCCACATCATAAAACACAAACACGAGGAGCGGTACGATCACGCCTTTGCCTTGCCACAGTCTCCTGAAGAACCTGAAAAACATTAAACCACAACTGTAAGCCCGAAAGCTTAGTAAGATACTCCCAAAATACCAACCACATATACCACACACATAACATACTATATCATATCGAATCACCGAACAGCCATGCATATCGGTTCTACTGGGTGGCTGGTCCGCCGTGACGGGCCTTCAGTCCACCTGGTCCACCCTCCGAATCTAGTCATGTCCCTCGAGTCATTAGTACGGTTGGTCTGCCCGCACCGGGCCTTCAACCCACCTGGTCCACTCTCTGAGTCTACAGTATGACTGGTCCACCCGCATCGGGCCTTTAGTCGGCCTGGTCCACTCTCTGAGCCTCGGCATGTCTGGTCCGCCCTCGTGGGGCCTACAGCCTATCCGGACTACTCGCTGGGCCTTCGGAACAACCAGTCCGCCCTGGGTATGTTGGCCTACAGCACAAAGCAGGTCCCGCCTCAACCCAACCCCAGTCAAACAACCATGTGCACATAAACATACAATCATATAACAATTCATATTCAATCAATCCGATCTAGCAGATCACGTAACACAACATACTCTAAGCAGGATACCGACCTAACCGGTCACTAGAATAGCATCACCCTATATACCAGGATACCGACCTTAACCAGGTCTCTAACGAATACCATCCTAACTACCAGGATGCAAACATTGTAAAACAGCAACATAACAACAATACCTGGATTACAATCCGATAAAGGGCCGGCCTTGGTGCCTTAGACCATGTTGATATAGTGAGGATAACTCACCTCGCAACTGCTGACTGGAACGATAAGATCGAGATGCTCCGACCACTGACACGATCTCCACCAGTGGCTAGCACCAACACTGAACTCAAAACAAAAGCCAACAATTACCAAAATGCCCTTAGAAGTCAACTGGTCAACTCTTGGTCAAAGTCAACCTTCTGGCTGACCCTACTCGCCGAGTCAGCTCGCTGACTCGCCGAGTCCCCCAACACTAAAAAGGACCCCCTTCCAACTCACTGAGTCATCCCTTGACTCACTGATTCTTCGCTTAACCAGGAAAGGCTAAGACCTCAAGAACAGACTCGCCGAGTCCAAGAACAGACTCACCGAGTCCAAGGCTATCTTCAACCAACTCGCCGAGTTGTTCTTCAAACTCGTCGAGTTCCTACCCACCTTCAAGCAACTCGCCGAGTACACCCTTGTGACTCGCCGAGTACCACTTGTTCTTAACTCATACAGAAGCCTTTTAGGCCATGCTATTGATCCAAAACGTAGATCTACCCTTCTACAACCCTTCCATCACGTAAAGTGGCAAACTTTTCGTGAATCCAAAGAGATCTAGGCATTTTACACTCTAGGGCTAGGGTTTGGGACAAGATAGCTTCACCAATAATTCAATTACAGGGACTTTAATGCACCCTAAACCTTCTCCATTCCAGATCTGAGGTGGCAACCTCAGATCTATCCTTCAAACTCTAAATACCACAAGCCAAACTTTCCATACAACCCAAAAATGATGAATCTAGATGAATAGCAGCCCACAAAACGAGATAATACCTTAAAAGGGATCCCCAACAGCAAGGAAATCTGAATCTAAACAAAGCCCTTTGCTCCAAGCCTCCCAACTTTACAAGATCTTCCTCCAAATCACTTCTCCAAGGCTCAAAAGCACTCAAATCCTCCACAATCACGCTTCTAGGGTTTTCTGGACTTCAAGGGAAGGTAAGGAGGCTGGGGAGAGGGTATAATGTCCCTTATATAGGGTTCATTCCCCGAAATTAGGGTTTTCTTTGCACAGTGCCTACTTGCCGAGTCCAGCTTTGGACTCGCCGACTTGGCCACTTAACACGCGACCTGAGTCGCGACCCTACTCGCCGAGTCCACCCATGGACTCGCCGAGTTGCCCTTCAAATTTACACTTTGAACCCCGAACTTTCACTCCTGGACTCAGGATGTTACAGCCAGCGCCTTCCTGCGATCCTCATTGGTACCTGAAACACATAACACAAAACACTGTAAGCATGAATGCTTAGTGAGTTCCCCAAAATACCAGATATAACACATAATAGCCACTCGAGGCTATAACTCTGTGAGCCCTCTGGCTCTAACTCTGTGGACCCTCTGGTCCTAACTCTGTGGACCATCTGGTCCTAACTCTGTAAACTCTTATATACACACAACATAAATCACATAGAAATAATGTTGTGAAAAACATCACATAAATAGCATACAAGATACTCTATCACATAACTCTAATTACCACTCAAGGTAAAGCATTGTGAGAAGACTCACCTTGGATAACTCGGTAAACCTCAAACTCTGAAGTTATGCACTAGCCTCCGCCTAATCACATAATAATTACTCTAATTAATACAACTTCTAAAGGCTAGGCTAACCCTCTCTATAAGTTCTCTAAGAAGGGTAAAAGGCCATTCTACCCCTTGTAATGGCTCATAAGTCCAAACATTGACTAAACCCTAAAAGTCAATAAAGTCAACGGTTAAACTTTGACCAGACTCATCGAGTGCACTCTGGCGACTCGGCGTCTCCACACTAGCCCTTTGAATCCTTCCAATCCTCGCTTGGTACGAAGATTCCCCTATCCACTCGTCGGGTTACTCAGTAACAAATAGCGGGGCAACCCCGACTCGACTCGTCGAGTCCACTCATGAACTCATCGAGTTGCTCCCATGACAACACCCATCTGACCTTCTTAGGTCAGATCTTCTTCCCTAATCTATAGATTTGACTTCGCTATAGCCAATAACCACATAAAGGTCGAATCTTGCTACACATGCATTGCACCCAAGTCTTGTTTTGGTGAAATTCCTTCTAACATGGCAACCTAGTCTCCTTTCCTCTATAAACCAACATAAAGCAGAATGGGGAAGGCTCTCTGGACCTCTATTGGTCCAGATCTGAGGTCTAACATAGCAAAGGACCATAAACTCCACTTATTAAACTCTAAAAAGGCTATAGAAAACCCTAGATCATGGATCTTAACTCAAAACAGAAAGGAAGTTCGATTTGATACCTCAAAAGTGTATATCTGAACTTGAAAACCCTGGATCCACAACTCCTTTGACCTCCTCTTGCTGGAAACAACTTCTCCTTTGCTAAATCACACCAAATTTGATCAATATAGCCTTATCACTCTCTCAACTCGCTTAAGCTCTCAAGGGGCACTCTCTCTGGATAGGTAGCTGCACAAGAGGGATATAAGGTCCTTTAAATAGGGCACAGGCCCGGGGATTTAGGGTTTTAGTCATCAGCACAGACTCGTCGAGTCCACCCTTACCGACTCATTGAGTCCCCTCATTTATCAATCAACAATATGCGATCCTACTCGACGAGTCTAGGCATCAACTCGTCGAGTCCCTCTCTTAACTCCAAAATTAAATGATAGAATATAATACATGGAAATGCGGATGTTACATGTTATCGATTCGTCACCTTACAACAGATAATTCCGTTGTTGTTGAGTTTAACCCCTTTGGTTTACTTTTGAAGGATTACAAGACGCAGATTCCTATCCTACGATGTGAGAGCACCGAAGATCTCTACCCTCTCACACAACCAAATGCACAAGTTACTAGCCTTTCTACTTTTGATGCCCTATCTCAAGACCTTTGCCACCGTCGTTTGGGACATCCGACTCCTCGTCTTTACGCATTTTGAATAAAAACATCTTTATTTTTGTTCGTTCTTTTTCCAATAAAAACATATTTCAGTCTTGTGTGTTTGGAACAGTAAAAACATATTTCAGTCTTGTGTGTTTGGGAAACAAAAAAAAATTACCTTTTTATGCTTCTACATCTTTTATATGTTTACCTTTTGATATTGGATCTCCCCCATGTTTATTTTGGGAGGTCACCTCTATTATGTCTTGTTTATTGATGCTTTCACAAATTATCTATGGATTTTTCCCCTGTCTAACAAATCACAAGTTTTCTCCATCTTTCTTACTTTTCACAAACATATCACCACACAATTTGAACGCCCAGTAAAAATCTTTCAATGTGATAATGGCACAGAATAAAACAACCAATTCTTTCACATTATTTGTACATCCAATGGCATGGCTTTCCGATTCTCTTGTCCTCACACATCACCTCAAAATGGAAAAGCCAAAAGAACCATTCACACAATTAGCAACATGGTTTGCATCCTCCTTTCTCATGCCTCTCTATCTGCCGCTTTTTGGCAGCATGCCCTTCAAGTGGCCACATACACTCTCAACATACTTCCACACAAAACTAAACACTACTCCACCCCTACTTTTCTTCTTTTTTGCAACCACCCCACATACGATCACCTTAAAGTCTTCACTTGTTTATGCTTCCTTTAACACCTTCCACCTCCATCAACAAACTTCAAAACTGGTCCTCCTCATGTGTGTTTCTCGAATACCCCTTCAATCATAGGGGGTAAAAATGCTATGATCTTTCTTCCTGTAAAATCATTATTTCTTGAAATGTCATTTTTTACGAACATGTCTTCCCATTCGCCAAAATTCATTCATCTCCACCAACATACAACTATCTCCAATCTAACTTAAATCCTACTGTCAAGGATTCAGTTTCTTATCCCACCGCCTAAACTATATCCTCCCCTACTCTTCCTCACTCCTATCCTTACAGCAACCCCCTATCTTCTTGCTCCCAACCTAGGGCCCCACCTCCTTCAACAACTGTTGGTGCACCACCCTTACTCCACACTTACTCAAAACGCCGACCATCTCACACTCAGTCGACTATACTACCCAAACACATGTTGAACCTTCTCCTGTCTCCCTTCCTCCTCTACCCACTTGCACCATGACCACCCACAGCATGTATGGCATCACAAAAACAAAACAACCCAATTCTCTTCACACCTCCACTACCACCGCCATAGCTTCCTTACCCTGTAATCCAACCGACGCCATGTCTGTACCAGAATGGAACCATGCCATGATTGACGATTTTAACACTCTTATCGATAATAATACTTGGGATTTGGTACCTCGGCGTCCAAATACAAATGTTATTCGTTGCATGTGGATTTTTAAGCACAAAACTAAAGCTAATGGGACACTAGAGTGCTACAAGACGCGTTTGGTTTGTGATGGTGGGTCACATTCGCATGGTGCTTAGCATTGCTTTATATAAACTGTGGTTCATAAACCAACTGGATGTATAGAATGCATTTCTTTAAGGGCACCTTTCCGAGACAATTTTCATGAACCAACCTCTTGGGTTTCCGAACTCTACACACCCTAATCAAGTTTAAAGGTTGAAGCACTCAATTTACGGTCTAAAACAAGCACCTTATGCGTGGTACCAGCGCTTCAATGACTATGTTACCACCATTGGTTTTCAATATAGCACATGCGATCACTCCCTCTTCATTTACCGCCACAGCTCGGATACAACATACCTCCTCCTTTATGTGGACGATATCATCATCACCGCCTCTTCTACGTCACTGTACACCCAACTATTTTCATGTCTGTCATCTATGCTCGCCATGAAAGACCTTAGGCCCTTACACTATTTTCTTGGCAATTCTTTCAAGCAAGATGTTACCGGTATGTTCCTCTCTCAGGAAAAATATGCCTCAGATATCATTTACACAGCCAAAATGGAGAACTGGAATACAGTATAAACCCAGTTAATACAGTAGGAAAACTAAACAGTGACACAGGCAGTCTTATAGATAATCCATCCACCTATCGTAGGCTTTTTGGGGTTCTACAATACCTAACTTTCACCAAGCCTGGCATTTCTTATGTTGTCCAGCAAGTGTGCATGCACATGCACATGATGGGTTTTGGTTATAAGAACATCTTATGTGCTCATACAAACCCTAATGCCTCGATCTAGGTTTCTCTATTGTACATGCAAGTTATCCAAGACTATAAACCCTAATTCTAACATACAAGTAATCATATTAACATAAGAATGGGTTTAAGACATTACCTTGATTGTTATATAGCAATAACAATCCAATTCCTCCTTGTATTGACTTTAGAAAGCTTAGAGTCACAAATGTCACTCCTCTAATGGTTCACAAACACCATAAGCAAGAGAATGAAGAGGAGAGAGGATAGAGGCTGCCCAAAAACGTGTGAAACCCTAGAAGGATGCTTAGCCACCTTTTTGGGTCATAAGGGATGTATATATAGTTAGGCTATTAGGGTTATCTAACAAGGAAACCCTAATTTGGATGCTTAAGCCCTAAGCAACCCATGGACCCCCTTTCCTTAAGGCCTTGGACGATTTCTCATGGGTTTCCCCATAGAATTCGTCCACCCCTTAATATAAGGCAATCCATGGCCCAAATTGCAATTATCTTATAATTACAATTCCAGTCCCTTAAGTTTAATTAATCTCTTTTAGTCACAAAACTAATTACCAATTAATTCTTGACTAATATTAATTAAACAATATGATTTCTCCTTTAATATATTATTCTCATAATATATTAATAAATCATATTTAATCCTTTCTCTCCATAATTCATCCTATCAAGTTGCTTTGATGAAGGCAACCCAAAAGGACCATGCACTATCGGGTCAAGTACATACCAAAATAGTTATGGACTTAGACACTAATCCAACAGTCTCCCACTTGGATAAGTCTAATAACTATTATGCGTATGACTTCAGATCCTGATCTGCAATCGTAGCTTTCCAAATCCACTGTCAACTCTAATCCTATCAGGTACGCGTGTCCTTTAGATAAGGGATCATATATTCCTCCATTCTAGATATCGTATGAGACATGATTTCAAATCATTCTTTTTGTACTATTTCTCGATTTCCCTATTTATGATGACCGACTAATTGAACAAATCAAATTAGCCCTAGCCCGACCGAGCATTTACGTTTGTCATCACTAAATCATCAAGGGGCCCAAAGATATCGCTTTATCAATGTGCAACCGATTTGCAAGATACAACTCACACATCTCGGTTTCAAGAATATAACATGTTATCGTCTCACCATTCACTCGTGATACAACTCATGGAGTGATCCAAGTGAGCGTGGGTTTAATCCAATGCTCAAATCTTATTCATAAGCACTCATGAACATTACAACAAACATTTACTTATGTCTAATACTCTTTTAGACAATCCACACACCAATTCACGACAGTCTTCATTCATATCTACTTCCAACATATGAACGACTGTGGCCCATTCGAATAATTTGACTGTTCTAAACCAATTAAATTATTTAGGAAGTCAACACATGCAAAGTGAAACACAAGAATAATACTAATCCTATATGGCCTCAAACCTTTGAGCATAAATAAAACACCTTTTATTTATCACCATATTTATTACTCATTATTTGTCGTTTCGGGTAATCGACTTCTTACTTGAATTATTACTACACTTGTCCCATGCTCCTAGCATGCACACAATGTTTACCTATGGTTCTTACTTTGTGAAATAGATCAAATTGAACACATTTCCAATCATTCTCATTTCACAACTCCTAATCCTTTTTCATAAGTGTAAGAATATCAAATTCTTGCTACTTATAGAATATGCTAGATTCTAACATTTTATGCAATGATCCTTTCGTAATATCACTACACCAAAGTCACAAAGACTATTGCCAATGAAATTACAAAGTCTTTTATCGAAGATTGTTACAAACCAACTCCTTAGATATGATGTCTCTCATTCAAAGTACATTCCTTTGAACATCCTTTTGCATAAAAGTTTCTAATCTAGACATAGATTTTCAATATTCAATTCCCAATATGGACAAGCTTCCATATTTTCCATATGACAACTCATTCTTAATAGAATCTTATCTATTCGTAATAATGTCGACATGGTCCATCTAATATGGAAACATTTCCATATTTTCCATATGACAACTCATTCATAATAGAATCTTTTCTATTCATAATAATGTCGATATGGTTCATCCAATACCATGCTTCCAACTACTCACAAGCAACCAATCCTCGTCGAACTTTAGATTGTCCTTTGATAGTTGTTTAATTATTTTAGTCAAAACCGATTCTAGTCCCTTTTCCCTCTAAATGCGATAGACATTTGGAAAATTTTAGAATGGTCAAATATTAAAGCATTTGCAATCGATCCTATACCCGAAGCGTATGGGACACGATGCATAATGTTTTATTTGCTATGTTCTCAAAATTCGAATTGTGAAGAGGAATGTCGTAATCATAATCAAAATTTTAAGAACACACTATGTACCTTTGACTAAATTTATCAACATTTCTCAACCTAAGCCTTTAGATTTGAAATGAAGCATAATATTCTCTCCCTTAATTATAGCAAAACAACTTTACAACCCTTACGACTTTGCAAGGTATAACTCTTGTTTTCTATAATTAATATTGCCAACTTGCAATACGTGCCTTAATAATCATACAATCATAACATTTATGCTCCCACTATCATGATGATTATTATAAAACATAACACTTATGCTCCCACTAGCTTCGACATGCATTCATAAACATCTTAACTTTCAGAAAAACAATACCTATTGAATATCTTAAGTCCATGTTTCTAATACTTAGTGCTTTGATAATCTTTTATCAAGGCTTCTTGAACTTATACACCTTTGGCTTAGATAGTTCATATGTTTGTCTAAACAATTAAGACTAATTGCCAAACCTCACAATTTAAATTATGGAAAGGGATACCGTAACCATAATCGAATTCGAGAATGCAATTTTACAATCACTATCTTCTTAAAATCTTTCTTAGTGAAAGCATTTCCTCACAATCATTTTCATGAAGGAGGAAATCTTATAACACTTAGATTTAAACGGTGTATGTATTTCTATCCATTTGAATTTGTTAAAACCAAAGTTTACGACAAATTCAAACTTATATGGACCGAACTTTCTTAATCTTGATTTCTTGCCTTATGGTAGCACAGCTGCCCACCATGTCTTCCAAGTAGTTAAGCAGCTCACCATTTTCTATCAATGTACTTTCCATTAATCAAGGTCCTTGCCTTTTATGCATTCAAATGAGAACTCATAGGACTCACATGCATAATTAACTCAATTGGAACAGCACATAAACAAAATAATGTCAACACGATAGGTTTTAAACCTCAACTTGTGTGCTAGTGATGATCGATAAGGTTTATTTGATTTGTTCTTGAAACCTTTCAAGACCATTAAGACTCCCACTGACTCCTTGACATATAAGATTCTCTTGTCAATAAACTGATAAGTTAAAAACAAACTTAAAGATCGATTAGATCTTTATAACAGGTATTGCGATGAATAAGAAAACTGTAAAGAACAAAAGTATGGATCAAAATATGTCGAATGATTAGATCAAACAATCCTCAGCAGAGCTCGACTAAGAACTTCCATTGTAGAGAATTTTAGAATTACAAGAACGATAACAATAAACTTGCTGAATAATACTCTGATCGTTCTATTCTATCGTTACTTTCTAAGATGCTTGCAAGCACCTATATATATACTAAACCCTACTAAACTCACGGATGGACAGGCCCATACCGGAGATACATAATGGACTAGCTAACGAGCCCAATAGACGCAACATTTAGTACAAAACACGAACTAACAATCTCCCCCTTTGCGTCAAATTGGAGCGAGACGACTTCTTCTTCTTGCTTGGGCCTGCAGCGGGAACTTTCTTCGTAGTATCAAACAGATGTGAGATTAGCGCCAGGATAGTCTGTCTGAACCGAATGTACCATTGAATCATGTCATCAAAGTACTTGACATCATCCGCTGTGTTCTGCTTGCATCTGTGGATGATTCCCAAAACGTGCTCTAAACAGGCAGTGGTGTATAGATGTTTGTCAGCCAAGGCGAAAAGACATTTCTTTCCTTCGTTCCTGGTAAACATGACCGAGTTCCTCTTCGGGTCAATCTTACCCATCTGCATCAGATTGAGATCATTGGCAGAGCCAACAGGAGATATTGTAGGTTTATTCTTAAACACGCTCGCAATCTCCTGATCCATCAATGCAACTTCCATGATGTAGCACACGAGCATCCTTATGAAGTGGTCGATGATCAGACTGTATTCAACTTTGTTGGTGAGGAGGATGTTGTGAAGATAATCCAATCATGGGGATTAAGATTGGGAAGATCTGCAAGGGAAATAGCATGTTCGGTTTTGGCAGATCCCCGAAGTACCTTGAACCGAACGTTGATGAAGTTACCTTCACTGTACGGCTTCAAGACCCGAACGTTGACAATTTTCTGAGCGCTCCAAGTATGATATTGGGGTTGAGCAGCCTTCAGATAAAAATCAATTAAGTCCCGATCAACCTGTGGATGAGGATGAGGGAACTCTGCAACGTTGGAGAAGGCGTGAAAGATAAACGCCTTTTGGGTCAGTAGCATGTCGAACTGAGAGTCGACAGTGTTGGAACGATCTAGAGAGATCACAGGTTCCAGCCACAAGATACTTGGTGTGTCAATGGCTTCTTTAATCATCCTCTCGAGAGTCCAAGAAGGAAAAAGAGTTTTCCTACTCTCAAGAAGGTCGTGGGCTTCCTTCTGTTTACATTCGGCTTCTTCAGCCTCTTTTGCCACACGAGCACTGATATCAGCCTCTTTATCTCGACCTTGACGCTTCAACAGGTTGGCGATTGTCTCTTTATCTTCATCTTCACTCTCCTCAACAATCTTTTTTCCTTTGTCTTTCACACCAGAACCGGAGGCTTGGCCTACTGGAGGAGGTTCGGTTGTGTGAATTGTTGTTGAGGAAGGAGGTGGTTGAGACATTGTTTCCTTCTCTCCCCCTTGTTTCGGAATGGACACGAAATCAAGGAGCCCTTCGATTTTGCTGAGTAGGGCAAGGGCGGGAGCGAGCTTTTCTGCAAGGGTATGCCTCACAAAGTAGTTGAGAATGGGATCATGTGCTTCTAGGATGTTTGAGATTGCAGAGTGGACATCCGAAACACACGATTTTATCACCTCTCTTTCAGATCGAAGAGACTCAATCTCCTATTAAGAGTGGGAGAGTTGAATACTCTTGACCCTCAGAGCGGTGGTCTTCCTCGCGAGAGCATCCATTAGAGTGTTCTCGCCAGCTAAGTCTTCTTGAAGCTTTGAGAGACGCTCTTCAATGGTTGTCCGAAAAGCTGAGTTGTCGTTAGAAATTGATTGACGAATGGAAGCGAAGGACTTCAACTCAGTTACGACTGATGTTGCCAACTGGTGAACAATAGGTTCCAGCGTAGTCTTGGCAGCTTCGGCACTCTCCTGTAAAGACTTCAACAGGGAAGAGGCATCAGTAAATAGTTTATCGACTTTTTCGGTCACAGCCTGACAGGCTTTTGTGGAGGCATCGATGGCAGTGGTGGCAGAAGCAAGAGAAGCTTGCTGATCTTTGGAGACAGCGTCAACAATTCTCTGAACTGCAGCTTCAGATAAGGAGGACTGAGAAGTAGAAGAGGAGGCGATGAGCGAGTCAATTTTATCATGGAGCTCCTTGAGATGCCTCTTTGTGACAGGAGCTTCATCATCGTCGTCACTTTGAACCTGAAACAGACTGAAATAGATCGAGTCGAAGGTCATATCCTCCCCGCCAAGAAGTGGTTCTTCTTCCTCTGATGCATGAGCAGGAGAAGATGGTGGTGGTGAAGCTGGTGGTTCGGTAGTATGGGTAGGTTCGGGTTGGGTTGTTTGTTCGGGTGTAGGTGTGGGTTCGGGTGCTGGGGTGGCTTCGGGTACGGCGGTGGATTTTCGGGAGCAAATGGAGAACAGTTCTCCCCCTCAACATGTGAGCCTGGCTGTGATGAAGAAGATGGATCCTCCCCCTCAACTGAAGCGTCGAGCTGTGGAGGTTCGTTTGGACTTGATCCTCCTTCATTCATTTGCTTGGCAGCATCTTCGATGAGTTGCTTCAGATGATCTACTTTGTTGTCTGCTGCACTGGCTTCCGAGAGAGTAGCCTTCTCTGGTTCATCTAATAACTCAACAAACTTCTCAAATAGATTTGCGATTGAGGCTGTGACTTGGCCCGTTTGAGAAAAAATTTCTCCAACTGTGTCTTCAGTGGCCTTCAGCTTTTTGACATAGCTATCGTCAAAAGTCACATAATAAGTTTCTTCTATCTTCTTCGAACGCTTGTTTAATACCCGATAGGCTTTTGAAGTGAGAAAATATCCCAGGAAAATTCCTTCATCGGCTTTGACGTCGAACTTGTTACGATGTTCTTTAAAATTGAAGATGAAACACCGTGAGCCGAATACATGGAAGAATTTGACGTTTGGCTTCCTATTGTTGATGACCTTATAAGGAGTGAGAGTAAAGCGCTTGTTGAGATATGACCTGTTCTGCGTAAAACACGCTGCAGCAATAGCATCAGCCCAAAAATATAAAGGTAAAAAAGCAAAACTTAGCATGGTTCGGGCCGCCTCACACAAAGATCAGTTTCGTCTTTCGACAATCCCGTTTTGTTGAGGGGTGTAGGGAGCTGAGAAGTTGTGACTGGTTCCTTTTTCGGCCAAGAAATCTTCGAATTCTTTATTCTTGAACTCCAGCCCATTATCGATTCTAATGTTGCGAACAACTTTCCTCAGCTGCACTTCAACCTGCTTGATAAACATCTTTAGCTTGAGAGTTGCTTTAGATTTGTGCTTCAGAAAGAACACCCATGTAAAACATGAAAAGTCATCAACAATGACAAGAATATACTTACTACCGCCAATGCTTTCAATAGATGATGGACCACACAAGTCAATGTGAATTAACTCTAGTGGTTCAACAACTTTAGTATTTACAATTGATGGGTGACTTTGACGACTATGCTTCCCCATTTCACACGCAGCACATAAATGTTCTCGATCGTACTTGAGCAATGGAAGACCTCGAACATGACCTCCGGTGACACGTTTGTTGATATTCTTAAAGTTGAGATGAGAGAGCCTTCGGTGCCACAGCCAGCTTTCATCAGATTGTGCTTTGGATAAGAGACAGATAGTTGGATTTCCTTTAATGGGTTTGAGATTCAGGGGAAACATTTCACCTTTGCGCTCTGATCTGAGAATAACTCTTTTTGTTTTCTTCTCTATTATTTCCGAACCCTCATCGTCGAATGAGACCTTGAGACCGGTACCTCCAACAAGCTGAGATACACTTATGAGGTTGTGTTGTAGTCCTTCAACGTATGCAACCCTTCTAATCGTGAAGTCTCCATTTGTTATCATTCCATATCCTTTTATTGTGCCGAATGAGTTGTTCCCGAACTTGACATTTCCATCGTTTGAAAGAGACCGAAATTCCCTCAGCTCTTCCTTCCTTCCTGTCATGTGACGTGAGCAGCCACTGTCAATATACCATTCTTCGTCAAACTGCTCGTCACTGATAACCTGCAAAAATCAAGCAGATTTAGGAACCCAAAGTTTCTTGGGTCCACGTGAGCCTTTCACAGGTACAGGAATAGTAAGAGAGATGTCAACAAGATATGTTCTTTTTATTAACGTTGTTTCATCTTTCTTTTTAATGGTGAAAACCTTAATTTTGTTAGGATTTGCAACATTCGGTTTGAATTCAGGTTTAGGCGTTTGGATCTTGGGATGTTTTTGATCAGTCTTGATTGAGGAAACCTTCGATTTTCCTTTCAAATCTGCTGAAGATTTTGGATTTTGAGTTTGAACAAAATTGGATTTAGAATGAGGTTTAGAGGAATTAGAAGAATTAGAACGAGAGAATTTAGACTGAGATGTTTTCTTGACTTGAGGTTCTATGTGACCCTTTTGTTTTTGATCATTAGTGGGACCGAACCTAGAACTTTGGTCGCTTTTGCTCTCGGAACCGAACCTCTGCTTTCGGTAGTTGGTGTTCTCTGAACGGAACCTTTCCCTTCGGTTGTTATGTTTTTCAGAACCGAACCTATCCTTTCGGTTGTTATACTTTTCAGAACCGAACCTATCCTTTCGGTTATTATGATCCTCAGAACCGAACCTCTCCTTTCGGTTGTTATTACTTTCTTGCGGTCTAACATCACTTTTCTCTGACTTCGAATTTCTGTCATGATAAGAGAAATGGGCGTTTTGAGATTGCAAAAACTGTTTTCGTTCAGAGAGATTCTTCTTGTATCTCTGATTCCTTTGCTGTTTTTGATTCTTCACTTGCTTCGGCTGTTGATGGATATTGGCTTTTTGCTTTTGCTTTTTGTCAGCCGGTTCACTTTGAACTGATGATGTTTCGCTTGGAGGTGTGACTTCTTTTGCAGAAACCCCTTTTTTCTTCAGGAACATCTTTTGTACCACTAGTACTTGGCATATCGAGGTTATCAGGCTTGTTCAAAGGTTCAGGCACATATCTGCCTTTGGTTTTCCAGGACGTCCTTTCTGACAGACCAATGGTTTCGTCAGCATTGTCGATACGGGAGGACCAGAAGAACTCATCACAACCATCAGCATTATCTTTGTTTACAATGGCTGTGAGTTCGGCTGTCTGATGTTCGGTTACACCTGTGACCTTATACACCTGATTTGGAGTCATACTTACCTTTTGGTATACAACAGCCTTTTCTTCAAGGATCAGGGACTTTTGTTGGGACATACGAGCAAACTCCACAGAATTTTCTGAAATAAGATTTTTGTTGTTTTCGGGTTCGCTCTTGACAAATTCAGAACAGTCAACTTCATCCTCTACAGAAATTTCACACATATCATCATCCTCATTAAGCTCAGATGCATTTTCAACAACAATTTTCTTTTCTGAGCTCAAGTTGGCATTCAATGAGTCAAACTTTTGTATGGTTTCGGTCCTTAGTTTTAGTTTATCATTTTCATCCAAAACATTTTTCAGCATGTCCTTATGGTCCTTGGACTTTATGAAAGATTCGATTTTGTCTAGACCGTACATATAAGTCGGATTTACATCCTCAGACAAAACTACACTTTCGCAATTGTATGCTTCAGCATCGATTTCATCTTCCTTAAACTCAAGGAAAGGCAAAATCATGCGATGAATTTTCTGTCCTATTTCACAGTTAAGATGAAGTTGAGTGATGTTAGAATAAAGATGATTAGCAATCAAACAAAACACATTTCTTTGTTTCAAAAGTTTTAAATTGTCTCTTTGTAAATAAATGTTTTCGTCTTTGGATTTGATCAACTCTGACTCCTTCAGCTCTATCCACATCCTCTGTTCCTCACTCTTTGAGGACACCCTGCTTATTTGGTCAGTTAGGTTAGAATTGGTGACCCGTGTTTGAGTTAAACTGCTATCTAGATGAGAGATTCTTGAATTTACACTTTTTAATTCTTTTTCATATGAATTTTGTGGGACTTTGAATGAAACAAAAATGGATTGTACCTTCTTGATTAATTCATCAAGCTCATTAAACTGCACGCTAAGAGGTTTTGTTGTGAAGCACAAGTCCTCTCGCTCCTTCGTGTCTTCATTCCCACCGTCTGTGTTATATCCCCTCATCTGTGGTACATCCGACACCATCAAGCACTTTCCACCGCTTCCTTCGCCTTTCGCAACATAAGCCTTTCCATGAGATGGCTTCCTGACTTCATCATCTTCAGAGTCGGTTGACCAGACCTCCACACCACCGAACTCATCATCCGCTACCGAACCCTGCATAATTAAAGCATTCATTGAAGGGTTAGTGACAGCTTTCTTTCTCTTGATCTCTTCCAGCTTTTTCATCAACACAGCTTCTTCATCTATCTCCTCATCCTTTTCTGCCATTTTCTTTAAGACACAGTCTTTGGCATAGTGGTTCTTTCCTCCACAATAGTAGCAGTTCACACCCGAATCTCCTTCAGCTTTCGGTTCTTTCTTTGGTTCTTCAGCCTTCGGTTCTTCCCTGACCTTTTCAGAACTATAACTTCCCTACCAATTTCGGTTCTTATTGGTAGGAAACCTTTTCTTGATGAACCTCTTTGGGTTTGACACCATCATTGCATAGTCTTCAGAGGTAAGGTCATAGTCTTCTAAGTTAAGGTCTTCATCTTCCATCACACTTTTGCTTTTAGACAAAAAGGCCAATGAACCCAAACTTGAAACCACATTTTTCTCCTGCAAGACAATCTTTTCTTGGGATTTCAAAATCCCTACCAGCTTTGCCAATGAGTAGGATTTGAATTGCTCATGAGCTTTAACAGTGGACACAACTGCTCTCCACTCAGATCTAAGACCGTTTAAAAACGTAACTTTTTGTTCAATCAACTTCCTTTCAATATCGTGTTTAATCATCTTACTGAGAAGATGATTGAAGCGATCGAACGTCTGAGTAACAGTTTCCTCGGGATTCTGCTTAAATTCACCAAACTCAGACAAAAGTAAGGTTTGAATGGAATGCTCCAGATCTTCGTTTGTGGAATATAGCTCTCGCAGCCTATCCCATATTTCTTTCGCAGTGCTGCATGAACTCACTAGCCTGAAAGTATCAGATTGAAGAGTGAATCTGATTAGTCTCAATGCTTTAATATTGCATTGAAATTTATCCTTTTCGTCTTGAGCAATATTGTTGGGTAGCATAGCTTTATTTTGTATTGCGTCTTTGGGCTCGGTTAATAGTCCAATATTTTGTACTCCGGTTTGGGCCTGTCCAACCGTTGAGCTGTAGGGTTTAGTATATAATAATATGCTTGCATGCATATTAGGTGAACGATAGAGAACAATAGAATACGATTGATAGAAGGCGATAGCATTACAGATTTCTTTATCGTTCTTGTAAACCCTTTTAATCCTCTACAGTTGATGTTCTTTATCGAGCTCTTCTGAGGGTTGTTTTATAATCATTCGACACCTTTGATTCATTCTTGAGTTGTTTACTGTTTTCGTGTTCTTGCTGTTTACTCTTTATTTTACCTGTTTAAGATCTAATCGATCTTCAAGTTTAGATTCAAACTTATCAATTGGTATCAGAGCAGGAGGCTGTGTAATCGATACACTTCTTTTCTGTGAAAAAGGTTTCAATTAGGGTTTTCCGCAATTACTGATATTTATTAAGCCGTCATCTCATTATTGACGTATCTTGATATTTATTATTTTGCCCTAATCTGATTTATTACAAGTCTGATCTTTGAACAGGTTATTCGATCATTATGGACGAGTCGCAATCAAATCCCATTAATATTTCAAACAGCATTGGATCAATCGCGAAGATTCCCATCCTGTACACCCATGATTATGAAGTCTGGGCACATCACTTTGAAGATTATGTTATAGGATCTGAGGATAATGGATACCTCATCTGGGAAGCAATTGTTTCTGGACCGTTTTCTCATTCTGCAACCTTAAGGATTATTAAAACTCAAAAGGAGTATAATGATCTTCTAAAAGATGTTAAAGATATTGCGCAAGATGAAAAAGATAAATTTCAGTGCAATATCAAGGCGTTAAGATTGATCAGATTCGCCCTTCAGTCCGACACTTTTAGGCTAGTGAGTTCATGCACGACGGCAAAGGAGATTTGGGACAGGCTGCGTGAATTGTACTCTACAGACGAGGATCTTGAACACTCCATCCAAACCTTACTCTTGTCTGAGTTTGGTGAATTCAGGCAAGGAGCCGAAGAAACTGTGACCCAAACGTTCGATCGCTTCAATCATCTTATTGAGCAGAAGGTTACGTTCTTAAATGGTCTCAGATCAGAGTGGAGAGCAGTAGTGTCCACAGTTAAAGCCCACGAGCAATTTAAATCATATTCATTGGCGAAACTGGTGGGCATTCTCAAATCTCAGGAGAAGATCGTGTTGCAGGAGAAGAATGTGGTCTCAAGCCTAGGTTCGTTGGCCCTCTTGTCAAAAAGTAAAGTTGTGATGGAGGACGAAGACCTCAACTTGGAGGATTATGACCTCACGACTGAGGATTATGCTATGATGGTGTCTAACCCCAAGAGGTTCATCAAGAAGAGATTTCCCTCCAACAAAAACCGAAATTGGCAGGGAAGTTACAGTTCTGAAAAAGCTAAAGATGAACCGAAGGTTGAAGAGTCTAAGAAGAAACCGAAGGTTGAGGGTGATTCTGGAGTAAGCTGCTACTATTGTGGGGGAAAGAACCACTATGCAAAGGATTGTGTCCTCAAGAAGATGGCTGAAAAGGATGAGGAAAAGGATGAAGAAGCCTTGCTGCAGAAAAAGCTTGATGAGATCAGGAAGAAGAAATCTACCGCTAACCCTTCTATGAATTCTCTAATTGTGCAGGGTTCGGTTGCTGATGACGAGTTCAGTGGCGTGGAGGTTTGGTCAACCGACTCTGAAGATGATGAAGCGAGTAAGCCTTCTCATGGAAAGGCTTGTGTGGCAAAAGAGGAAAGCAGTGGAGGAAGGTGCTTGATGGTTTCTGACGTATCTCAGATGAGGGGATACAACACTGATGGTGGAGATAATGAACCGAAGGAGCAACAAAACTTATGCTTTACAGCCAAACCGCTCAACGTGCAGTTCAACGAGCTCGATGAACTGATTAAGAAGGTACAATCGGTTTTTGTTTCATTTAAAGTCCCACAATGCTCATATGAAAAAGAACTAAAAAGTGTTAATTCAAGAATCTCTCATCTAGATAGTAGTTTAACTCAAACTCGAGTCACCAATTCTAACCTAACTGATCAATTAAGCAGGGTGTCTTCGAAGAGTGAGGAACGGCGCATGTGGATCGAACTGAAGGAGTCGGAATTAGTCAAAATAAAAGATGAAAACATTTATTTACAAAGAGACAATTTAAAGCTTTTGAAACAGCGAAATGTTTTTTGTTTGATTGCTAAACGTCTTTACACTAATATTACTCAGCTTCATCTGGATTGTGAAATAGGACAAAAGATTCATCGCATGATTTTGCCCTTTCTTGAGTTTAAGGAGGATGAAATTGATGCCGAAGCGTATAATTGTGAGAGTGTGATATCATCTGAGGACGTTAATCCGACCTATATGTATGGACTGGACAAAATAGAATCTTTCATTAAATCCAAGGACCATAAGGACATGCTTAAAAACCTTTTGGATGAAAATGATAGACTGAAACTGAGAACCAAAACCATACAAAAATTTGACTCTTTAAACGCCAACTTGAGCTCAGAAAACAAAATTGATGTTGAAAATGCATCTGAGCTTAATGAGGATGACAATATGAGTGAAATTTCTGTGGAGGACACGGATGACTGTTCAAAATTTGTAAAAAGCGAACCTGAAAACCACAAGAATCTAATTTCAGAAAATTCAGTGGAGTTCGCTCGTATGTCCCAACAAAAGTCCCCGATCCTTGCAGAGAAGGCCGTTGTATATCAAAAGGTTAGGACCAATCCAAATCAAGTGTACAAGGACACAGGAGTAACCGAACATCAGACTGCTGAACTCACAGCAATTGTAAACGAAGACAATGCTGATCGATGCGATGAGTTCTACTGGTCAGCTCCAATCGATAATGTTGATGAAACGGTAGGCTTATCCGAAAGGACCTCATGGAAAAGTAAAGGTAGATACGTGCCAGAACCCTTGAACAAACCTGATAACTTTGATGTGCCAAGTACTAGTGGTACGAAAGACATTCCTCAAGAAAATGGAAGTCCGGCAAAGGAAGACACTCCCTCTAGTGAAACTTCCTCAGTTCGGAGTGAACTAGCCAAAGAAAAACCGAAACCTAAAGCCAACATCCATCATCAACCGAAGCAGATGAGAAATAAGAAACGTCAAAGGAATCAGAGATACAGGAAGAATCTCTCTGAAAGAAAACAGTTCTGGCAATCCCATAATGCTTATTTCTCACATCAAGACAAGAACCTAAAGTCTGAGAAAAATCCTGTTGAAACGAAAGAAAGCCACAACAACCAAAAGCAGAGGCTCGGTTCGGAGAAAAATATCAACCGAAAGCAAAGGTTCGGTTCAGAAAATAATACCAACCGAAAGCAAAGGTTCAGTTCTGAGAATGACTCTAACCGAAAGCAGAAGTTCGGTTTAGATAACAAAACCAATCAAAAGCAAAGGTTCGGTTCTGAAATCAAAAGAAATCAAAACTCTAAGGTCGGTCCCACCAATGATCAAAAGCAAAAGGGTCACCTAGAGTCTCCAGCTAAGAAGTTATCTGATTCTTCTAAATCTTCCAATTCTTCACACTCTTCTAACTCTTCTCCATCCCGTCCTAAATTCCACTCTGTTCCTTCTCAAAAAACTCAATCATCAGCTGAACAAAAAGGAAAATGGAAGGTTTCAGTGGTTGAACCAGAGTCAAAACCGATAGCACCAAATCCTAATAAAATTAAAGTTTTTACCATCAAAAAGAAAGATGAAACAACACTAATAAAACAAACATATTTAGTTGACATCTCTCTTACTATTCCTGTACCTGTGAAAGGCTCACGAGGACCCAAGAAACTTTGGGTTCCTAAATCTGCTTAATTTTTGCAGGTTATCAGTGACGAGCAGTTTGACGAAGAATGGTACATTGATAGTGGCTGCTTGCGTCACATGACAGGGAGGAAAGAAGAGCTAAGGGAATACTGGTCTCTTTCGAATGGTGGAAACGTCAAGTTTGGAAACAACTCCTTCGGCACTATAAAAGGCTATGGAATCATTACTAATGGTGATTTCACGATAAGGAAAGTGGCATACGTGGAAGGACTACAACACAAGCTCATCAGTGTATCTCAGCTTGTTGGAGGTACCAGTCTCAAAGTCTCATTCGACGATGAGGGTTCTGAAATAATTGAGAAGAAGACGAATAGAGTTATTCTCAAATCGGAGCATAAGGGTGAAATGTTTCCTCTGTACCTCAAACCCATCAAAGGAAACCCAGCTATCTGCTTGTTATCAAAAGCACAATCTGACGAAAGCTGGTTGTGGCACCGAAGGCTCTCTCATCTCAACTTTAAACACATCAACAAACTTGTCACTGGAGGTCATGTTCGAGGTCTTCCACTGCTCAAGTTCGATAGAGATCATTTGTGTGCTGCATGTGAAATGGGGAAGCAAAGTCGTCAAAGTCATCCATCTATAATAAACACTAAAGTTGTTGAACCACTTGAATTACTTCATATTGATTTATGTGGTCCATCATCTATCGAAAGCATCGGTGGTAGCAAGTATATTCTTGTTATTGTTGATGACTTTTTGCTTTTCACATGGGTGTTCTTTCTGAAGCTTAAATCTGAAGCGACTCATCAGCTAAAGGTGTTCATCAAGCAGATTGAAGTACAGCTGAAGAAGGTCGTTCGCAACATCAGGAGCGACAATGGTCTGGAATTCAAAAATAGAGAATTCGAAGAATTCCTGGCAGAAAAGGGAATAACTTCTCAGCTCCCTACACACCTCAACAGAACGGAATTGTCGAAAGACGAAACCGATCTTTGTGTGAAGCTGCCCGAACCATGTTAAGTTTCGCATCCTTACCTCTTTATTTTTGGGCTGATGCTATTTCTGCTGCTTGTTTTACACGGAACCGGTCATATCTCAACAAGCGATTCACGCTCACTCCTTATGAGATTCTCAACAACAGGAAGCCCAATGTGAAATTTTTCCATGTGTTCGGTTCACGGTGTTTCATCTTTAACTCTAAGGAAGACCGCAACAAGTTTGACGTCAAAGCCGACGAAGGAATATTTCTGGGATATTCTCTCACTTCTAAGGCATACAGGGTATTAAACAAGCGTTCGAGGAAAATCGAAGAGACTTACTATGTAACTTTTGATGATAGCTATGTCAAAAAGCTAAAGGCCAATGAAGACACTGCTGGGGAAATCTTTCCTCAAATTGGCCATGTCACAGTCTCGATCGCTAATCTATTCGAGAAGTTTATGGAGCTATTTGACGAACCAGAGAAAGCCACTCTCTCAGAAGCAGATGCAACAGACAATAAGGTAGATCACATGAAACAAATTGTTGAAGAAGCTGCCAGGAGAATGAATGAAGGAGGATCAAGTTCTGACGAACCTCCATTAAACAATGCTTCAGTCGAGGGGGAGGATCAACCGTCATCAACTCAGCCGACCTCACATGTCGAGGGGGAGCCAAGGTCTCCAACTGATCCCGCAAGCACTTCACCAACCGAAAGTGCTTCCTCATCTGAAGGTGCATCAACGCCCGAAAGCTCAGCACCACAAGAAACCTCTGAAGCTCAAGTTTCGCAAAGCATTCCTGAAAGCTCATCTACCGAGGGGGAGCAAGCTGATATGTCTTATGACTATGAAAGCCAGTCCGAACCTGAAGAAATGATAAATGCTGAATTGGATCCAACCGTTGATCCAAACTACCCTCCACTCACCAAATGGACTAGAGATCATCTTGTCTCTCAAGTTGTTGGTGATGTCTCTGAAAAGGTTCTGACCCGATCACAACTCAAGGCAAAACAGACATCCTTATTTTCCAAAGTTGAATTCTGCATGTTTAACTCATTCGTATCAAAAGTTGAGCCGAAGACAGTTAACACTGCTCTTGATCACTCCGATTGGGTTCAAGCCATGCAAGACGAACTGAACGAATTTGAAAGGAACAAGGTTTGGCGCCTCATTCCAACTCCTCCAGATGCCTCGGTTGTTGGTCTCAAATGGGTCTTTAGGAACAAAATGGACAAGGAAGGGAACGTTATAAGGAACAAAGCTCGACTGGTAGTGAAAGGATATTGTCAGGAGGAAAGGATTGATTATGAAGAGACTTTCGCTCCTATAGCTAGGCTGGAATCTATAAGAATATTTCTAGCCTATGCTGCCCACAAAAACTTTGAAGTTTTCCAAATGGACGTCAAGTGTGCATTTCTTAATGGAGAACTCGAAGAAACAGTGTATGTGGAGCAACCTCCTAGTTTTGTGAACGAAAAGTATCCAAATCATTGCTACATTCTGGATAAAGCCGTATATGGACTGAAACAAGCTTCGAGAGCCTGGTATGAAACGCTAACTAAATTCTTAAAGATGTCCAAATTTAAACAAGGTTCGGTTGACCCAACCTTCTTTCGCAAAAAGGAAGGTAACCACCTTATGATCGTTCAAATTTATGTCGATGATATCATCTTCGGCTCAACGAATCCTAGCCTAACAGCTGAATTCAGAAAGCTGATGGAGACTAAATTTGAAATGAGCTCAATGGGTCCTATTAACTTTTTCCTTGGTTTAAATATTAGACAGGGACCCGAAGGCATCTTTATTAATCAGGAAGCTTACACGAAGACTCTCCTAGCAAAATTTGGCATGATGGGAGATTCCAAAGTCAAAGTTCCAATGGCGTTCGGCACCAAGCTCACCCCATCTTTAGACAAACCGGCTGTTGATATCACGCTTTATCGTCAAATGATAGGCTCTCTGATGTATCTCACACTGCTAGCAGGCCTGACATAATGTTTTCTGTTTGTTACTGTGCTAGATTTCAGGCAAACCCACGCGAAACCCACATGCTTGCAGTGAAGAACATTTTACGGTATCTTAAGCGAACCGCCTCTTTAGGTCTATGGTATCCTTCCAACTCAGGCTTCTTCGTTCAAGCCTACTCAGATGCAGACCTTGGAAGATGTGGACTCGACAGAAAAAGCACCACTGGCGACTGTCAATTCCTTGACGGGAAGTTAGTTAGCTGGCAATCAAAGAAACAAACATGTGTGTCTTTGTCTACTGCAGAAGCTGAATACATAGCAGCTGCATCCTGCACCTCACAAGTGATTTGGATCCAGAGTCAACTTCGAGACTATGGACTCAATATGAAAAAGATCCCACTATATTGTGACTCTGAAAGTGCAATTAGGATATGTCATAACCCAGCGCAACACTCCAAAACCAAACACATAGCACTGAGGTATCACTTCATCAAAGATCATGTGGAAGATGGAAACGTCGAAGTACACTTTGTTAGAACCACTGATCAACTGGCTGATGTCTTTACCAAAGCTCTTCCTGAAGCGTCATTCAACAAAATACTACAAGGGCTAGGTATGATGGAATCAGAGTCAGTACCACAAACTACCTCTCGAACATAAGAAGCGAAATTGACCGAACGATCGGGTTCGGTTGAATCATCTGCACTCGCTCATCATTTTAAAAGGTAGTTTTTATGGTTGTAAATGTCATTTACAAAGTTGTTTATCTTATTGTTCAAAGTAGTTTCTTTTTGCAAGCCTAAATTCCTTGGTTTTCTAAAATTTTTCAAAACCGAAACCTACCGAAGGTTCGGGTTTGGTTTTTCAAAATTTTCCAAAACCGAAACCTACCGAAGGTTCGAGTTCGGTTTTTCAAAATTTTTCAAACCGAAACCATCTGAACACTCGGGTTCGGTTTTTCAAAATTTTTCAAAACCGAAACCAACCGAACGCTCGGGTTCGGTTTTTCAAAATTTTCCAAAACCGAAACCAACCGAACACTCGGGTTCGGTTTTTCAAAATTTTTCAAAACCAAAACCAACCGAACGCTCGGGTTCGGTTTTTCAAAATTTTCCAAAACCGAAACCAACCGAACGCTCGGGTTCGGTTTTTCAAAATTTTTCAAAACCGAAACCGACCGAACGCTCGGGTTCGGTTTTTCAAAATTTTTCAAAACCGAAACCGACCGAACGCTCGGGTTCGGTTTTTCAAAATTTTCCAAAACCGAAACCGACCGAACGCTCGGGTTCGGTTTTTCAAAATTTTTCTCAACCGAAACCTACCGAACGTTCGGGTTCGGTTCCAAAACTTTTCCAAAGTTTTTTTTTCCAATGTTTTTCTTTTCTTTTCCAAAGTTTTTTTTACTCCTTTTATTTTTCTTTCTAAGTCTTATTTTTTTTAATATATATCAAACACTCCAAAAATATTTTGTTCTTTATTTTCCTTGTGTCTTTAATTTTATGTGTGTGTTCGTTTGTTTATGGGGATATACTTGTTGGATTAGTTAAGTGTCCCTAGAAGCATGCTGATGTATGTGTCTCAAGCCTCATAAGATTCTGAATAATAGCCTTAATGACTTGGTATACACAAACCTAGTCTTCCCAATTAGGCTATCACATTTATTCTAATCGTGAGCTACCTCACTCTCTTCTCACATGAGATCAGAGTTTTCTGCTTGGTCCTTGTTTTCGCAGCAGAGGTACTTTGCTTTCTTACACCATCTCCATCAAATTTCTCGATCACATTCGTTTCACCAACGTAACCCTTGAGACTCTCAGAAATTACCACTGAGGTTTATGGTTACTCAAACACTGTGTTTATGATCTTAGTTTCGTGCCACTACGAGCTGAGTGAAACCCAAAATTCAATACTAAATCTGCATTGACGGTGAACAATTAATTTGCTTAAGTTTTCACCAAAGAATTGACGGATGTATCTTGATGAAATCTCAAATTTTTATTTTGTGTGATTCCTATGAAATTGTTAAACACCATAACATTTCTTCCCTTGGGATCCAGTTTTTAATTTTTTTTTTTGTCGAGATTTTATATGGTCCAAGCTACTTTTAAATTAATTCCCACCTACTTGTTCAACAGACTACACCGGTCTTACAAGTACTTTGTTCACTTTCTATCTTCTTTCAAGATTAGGACTGTTGAATCAAAGATAAAGCCACCCTAAGGAGCCTAATTAAAAGAAGCCTTTCAACACTTGTTAATAAGTGTTTGATCGTTATTCAACGGGAAACCACGCTAACACTTTAAGGTCTCTCTTGACTTTGAAGGAAGAGATTCGTGCCCAGGATCATTTGTTTCATGTCTTCATTGACATCACATTTATTCCTAAAAAGATTTGCTTTATTTCTTTTCTTTTTTTTTACACTCTTAGCACGAAAATCTTTGATTTTCCAAAATTCTGGTACTAAGAATTACAGGCTGTTTTACTGGATTGGTGGTTACTTAAAAGATGTGGTCAAAATTCATCCACGTGGGAGTTTTATTCAAAAGATGCCGTTACAGGGATAAGATGAAGGGTTGCTGACTCAGGCGGGAGTCTAATGGATTGAATTTCAAACGGCGGTAAAAAAGGGACGCATGCGAATTTGAAACGTCCATTCTTTAACTGACGTCGTGGACGCGTGTGCGAATATGAAGCGGTTCCTCTCTGGCACAGAAAGGCGCGTGGGGATTTGAAACGGTTTCTTTAGAAACGGCGCTTGTTGGCCGGCGTGTTTCAAGGAATCTGACACTCTCTCTAATGCACGATCATCGCTTACCTTAACTGTCATGCATCAGTCAAATTCCGGGAAAACCTTTGATATTTCGATAGAAGATTTGTGCATATTTTTCTCTCTCCTAAAACCCACTATAAAAGGAGACGTCTTCTCCCATTTACCTCTTTACTGCATCAGAATTCCCAAGAGAGCAAAAATTCCCTGAAACTCTTACTGTTCATCTTCTTCTTCCCAATTTCAACAATGGCAGATTCATCATCCGTTCATGCAACCTCACACATCCTTCCCATTCGGCCTCAACAGTGTTTGGTGATTGATTTAACCCCTCAGGCGTACGACTCCTACATGTTTCCGATCATCGAGTGCCTGAAATACTCGCCCATCGCTCCTGCACTTTCTAGGGTTGAATCTGTGCCCATGGAGCTCCTATCGCAGGTTTATGCGACTGCACATTATGATAAAGCAGTCGATAGGGTTTTCTTCGAGGTTTCTGATCACAAAACCTCAATTTCTAAGCAACAATTTGGCTCATTGCTAGGGTTTGCAGCTGACCCTTCACGGATTCATCCGGAGACGATTCCGATTGGGCATCTCTACAGCATGTTCTACAATATAGGGTACACGGAGGTGCTCTCCTCCGTCGCGAAGTTTAAGAAATCTTGTCTGCCGCCACAATGGAACAGCTTGTTCACAGTCCTCTTCAAGGGTCTTTCTGAGAGGAGCTCAGGTTCAGACGGCTCCAGTCGACTCTTCTTGTCGATCATGTACGGCGTTTACAATGGTATCAACGTCGACTATGGGTTGGTTCTCTGGCAACAACTCATCCAAAGCCTCTCTTCTTCTTCACGACACTCTGAGGTGTCGTATGCAAGGTTTTGGACTCTCATCACCAAGTGGGCGATGGATAAGTTCCATGACCCCACTATTGCCGGTGCATCGATGTCTTCGATCGGTACTTTTCATACCACGAAGATTATCGTCTCAGATGCCTCAAAATTTCCCTTTATTGGTTCCATTCCGGAGACCATGTATGCTGATGTTCCCGCTGACAGCAGAATAATCCGGACTATCAAGGAGTTTAAGCAATCTGGACCGAGGGAACTCACGCAGGAGATGCTCAAGTCCATACATGATGCCGATAAGCATATTTCGAGAGGCAAAAGGGCAGACAAAGGCAAGCAGGTGGCCAAAGGGGCTAAAGGTCCTTCTCCCGAAAAGAGGAAATCCTCGAAAGCTGCTCAGTCCCCGCAGCCGAAGAGGCGAAAGACTCAATCGAAACGAAAGCTCATTATCGCTTCCTCTTCGAGTGAATCAGACGGTGAGAGTTCAGATTCGGACGGCTCTCAAAGAGGCGAAACCCCTCCGAGAGGCAACACCCCACCCCGATCACCTACCCCAGATATGGAAATCCATATCTCACCAATTCCCTCTCCTACTCAAACAATTCCTACTTCCATTCCCACCATAAACCCCTCTACCACAATTCCTAAAACCTCTTTCCCTATACCACCACCCATTTTCACCGATACAACAACAACAACAACTGCAAAGGTTACAACCAACGTATCTGATACGGGGGTTCATACCGATGCAACCGAACCACCACCTGTAACCGAACCCCTACATACAACCGAAACCCAACCACCACCCGAAACCACTCACACTCAACCCGAACCTACCCATACCATTACACCTCCAGCCTCACCAACACCACAATCTCCAGATCATGCCTCTAATGGAGATAACCCTTTCCTTGGAGGGGAAAATATGACCTTCGATTCGGTCTACTTCAGTCCGTTTCAGGTCCAAAGCGACGACGATGAGGAAGCTCCTGTAACAAAGAAGCATCTTAAGGAGCTGCATGAGAAGGTTGACCTGCTTATTCCCTCATCTTCCAATTCTCAATCATCTCTCTCTGAAGCCGCTCTTCAGAAGATTGTTGATGCCTTCTCAAGGGCTCAACATGATTCCGTCGCTTCTGCCACTGCAGCTATTGACGCCTCTACGAAAGCTTGTGAGGCGGCGACCGAAAAAGTCGATAAACTATTTTCCGACACCTCTGCCCTGTTACACTCTTTACAGAAGAGTGCTGCTGCAACCAAGACAACACTGGAACCGATTGTTCAACAATTGGCCACGTTCGTCTCTATAGAGTTGACGTTATTCGCCACCCTTCGTCAAACTTTATCAGACGACAACTCTGCCCTTCGGACATCTATCGACGAGCGCCTCTCTAAACTCCTAGAGGATCTTGCTTATGATAACTCGTTGATGGATGCTCTCGCAAGGAAGACCACCGCCCTCAAGGTCAAGAGTGCTCAACTTTCAAGTTGTCAACAACAGCTTGAAGCTCTTCGATCCGAACGGGAGGTCATAAGGACGTGTGTTTCGGATGTACACTGAGCAATATCCAACATCCTGGAAGCGCACGATCCCATTCTGAACCACTCTGTGAGGCGAACCCTTGCAGAAAAACTCGCCCCTACCCTGGATCTACTCAGCAAAATAGAAGGGCTACCTAGTTTCGTGTCCACTCCGAAACAAGGGGGAGCAAAGGAGTTCGGATCTCAACCACCTCCTTCCTCAAAAGCTGCTCACACAACCGAACCTCCTCCTACAGGCCAAGCCTCGGGTTCGGGTGTGAAGGATAAAGGAAAGAAGATAGCTGAGGAAGAAGATGAAGATGATGAAGAAACCATTGCCGACTTGCTGAAATGCAAAAATAGTCGCAATGTTGATAATGATAACATTCGTGTGGCGCGAGAAGCTGAAGAAGCCGAAAGCAAACAAAAAGAAGCCCACGACCTACTCGAGAGCAGGAAGACTCTTTTCCCTGCATGGACTCTCGAGAGGATGATCAAGGAGGCAACCGATACTCCGAGCATCCTATGGCTCGAACCGGTGATCTCCTTCGACTGCTACAATTCTGTCGACTCGCAGTTCGACATGCCCTTAACCCGAAATGCGTTTATCTTCCACGCCTTTGCCAACGTTGCCAAAGTTCCTCATCCTCATCCTGAGGTTAATCGTGAACTGATCGATTTCTATCTGAAGGCCGCTCAACCCCAGTATCAAACCTGGAGCGCTCAGAAGATCGTTAACGTTCGGGTGCTAAAGCCTTACACTGAAGAGAGATTTATCAACGTTCGGTTCAGGGTGATTAGAGGGTCTGCAAAAACCGAACATCTTATATCCTTAGCAGATCTACCGAACCTCAACCCCCATGACTGGATCGTTCTGCACAACATCCTCTTGATAAATGAAGCTGAATATGGTCCAATCATTGACCATCTCAAAAGGATGTTGGTATGTTATATCATGGAGGTCGCCTTGATGGATCAGGAGATTGCCAGTGTCTTCAAGAAGAAACCGAAGATCTCTCATGTTGGCTCGGCCAGTGATCTCAACCAGATGAAAATGGGAAAGATTGACCCAAGGCGAAACTCGGTCATGTTCACTAGGGCTGAAGGACAGAAATGTCTCTTTGCCTTAGCGGATAAACATCTTTATACCACTGCTTGTCTTGAGCACGTGTTGGGGATCATCCATCGGTGTAAAGAGAATACAGCGGATGATATCAAATACTTCGATGATATGATACTGTGGTACATCCGGTTCAGACAGACAATCTTAGCGCTTGTTTCGCGTCTGTTTGATACTGTAAAGAAGAAGGCTCCTGCTGATGGCCCAAGTAAGAAGACGAAGTAATCTCGCTCCAATTGATGCAAAGGGGGAGATTGTTGGGTAGCGTAGCTTTATTTTGTATTGCGTCTTTGGGCTCGGTTAATAGTCCAATATTTTGTACTCCGGTTTGGGCCTGTCCAACCGTTGAGCTGTAGGGTTTAGTATATAATAATATGCTTGCATGCATATTAGGTGAACGATAGAGAACAATAGAATACGATTGATAGAAGGCGATAGCATTACAGATTTCTTTATCGTTCTTGTAAACCCTTTTAATCCTCTACAGTTGATGTTCTTTATCGAGCTCTTCTGAGGGTTGTTTTATAATCATTCGACACGTTTGATTCATTCTTGAGTTGTTTACTGTTTTCGTGTTCTTGCTGTTTACTCTTTATTTTACCTGTTTAAGATCTAATCGATCTTCAGGTTTAGATTCAAACTTATCAAAATCTTTTACGTCCTTCAACAGATCATTATACTCTTTCTGAGTTTTAATGATTCTTGACGTTGCCGAATGAGCGAATGGTCCAGACACGATTGCTTCCCAAATAAGATATCCATTGTCTTCTAATCCAATGACATAATCTTCAAAGTGATGTGCCCAGACTTCGTAATCCTGGGTGTAAAGGATGGGAATCTTCATTGTTGATCCGATGCTGTTTGAGATGTTAATTGGATTTGGTTGTGACTCGTCCATGCTTGATCGTATAACCTGTTTGAAAGATCAGACTTGTAATATATTAAATTAGGGAAAAACAAATAAATGCTGAGTTACGTCAATTATGGGATGACGGCTCAATAAATATTAGTTAATGCGGAATAACCCTAATCGCAACCTTTTTCACAGAAAAGATGTGTATGAATTACACAACCTCCTGCTCTGATACCAATTGATAAGTTATAAACAAACTTAAAGATCGATTAGATCTTTATAACAGGTATTGAGATGAATAAGAAAAATATAAAGAACACAATTATGGATCAAAATATGTCGAATGATTAGATCAAACAATCCTCAACAGAGCTCGACTAAGAACTTCCGATGTAGAGGATTTTAGAGTTACAAGAACGATAACAATAAACTTGCTGAATAATACTCTGATCGTTCTATTCTATCGTTACTTTCTAAGATGCATGCAAGCACCTATATATATACTAAACCCTACTAAACCCACGGATGGACAGGCCCATACCGGAGATACATAATGGACTAGCTAACGAGCCCAATAGACACAACACTTAGTACAAAACACGACCCAACACAAACATTTCTTGACAAACAAATATTCAAGAGTTAGTGTAGTTTTTATCAAAACACTTCATAAATTGGTCCTCGTTGGTCTTTGTCTTATCCAAGACATCACAACTTTCCACATTTGATGAAAGTTATAAACCTTTTAATACTTGTCACTCATTGACACAATCTTAACTCTAAGACTTGTTTTGGAACGAAGTATGATTGAACATTTCTTCAATTCTTGATTCCTCTTCTTAAGCATACAATTGTACTAAGACTCACTTAGAGGATCATTTGAGATATGGTTCTTAATCATTAAGACCTATCATAAAACATAAAAGGTATTCTCCCTTTTTCTTAGAATGGAGAACCTTTTATCCTTCTACCTACTTGATTCTTCTTATTCGTTTTGCTATTGATTTAAAACTTTTTAATCAATTCCGAATTACACTTAATCTTATCATATTTACTAAACCTTTAGTAAATCATGATGAATATCTTTGTTACTCTTATGGTGGACTTGATCAACACAGAACTTTGTGTGCTCGATCTCCTAGTCCTTCACTTGACACTTTGTCAATGAATTAGTCTAATTTCCAAATATGAAATTTCTCATTCATCATGCAACCAAGTTGCATGATTCCAAATTTCTGTCCAATTGAAATTTGGGCGATGAGAAACTCTCCCTATTTGGTAAATTCTTGACTTTTCCATAAACACCATAAATAAGAATCATATCCATTTGTTGTAGAAATATGCAAACACCAATTTTCATAACGATTTGATTGCAAGGAAATAAACAAATAAATAAGTCAAACGAAAATTTATTTTATTTATAAAAGCAGCGGAAAACATTTGTCCTTACAATGCAAAATCCATTGAAAACTATGTAGTCGAATATTCCTAACAATTCTATCATAAATATATAAGCTCAAAATATAATCTTCAAGTCCATGCGATCGAGATCCATTTCTTTGTGATTAGACTCATCTTGCTCTTTCATCAAGCTTCCTTTCTTTTCACCGATCCTGCAAAACATTCAAATGCAATCTTATCACATCATGTATTAAGAATCAATGAATAGGAACTTAATGGAGTTAGATAGTGGATTTTTACCTGAAGCACAGCCATACTCTTTAACTCTTCGATCTTTGGAATCTTCAGGCTCTTGGGGTAGACTTCTATCCAACGCCCTTTCTCTTGGCAGCAAACGCAGTTGGCTTCTCTTAGAACGTCCTCGAAAGCATGGTCGGTTGACTTTCCCAACAAATACGCTCCATTGCTTCGCCAAATCATTTCTGATTCAGCAGTAATGAGCATGTAAGTTAGGTCAATGAGGTTATCGTCATGATCCATCATATAATACTTTCTTTTGAACTCATTATATGATTCAGGGAGTGACTGCAGAACCCAGTTCACAACCAACTCATCGGGAAATAACACACCCAACATAATCAACCTATCGATGTGTGATTTCATTCCTAGAATGTGGGCACACACGGATTTACCATCTTCATGTTTCATTTCCAATAGGGCCTTAGTGATATTGAACCTTTCAATTTTTCGATCTTGTTGGTTAGGGAGAACAATTGGAGGAGGTGGAGGAAGTGAAGCATGATTTCTTGTTCCTCGATCGAATCGTGGAATACCATCTTCATGTGGAATGCTTGTTCCACGGGATTTGGGAAGACCATAGTTGTCGAACTTTGACATCTACAACACCGGAGAAAACAAATTCAAGTTAGTTGATTGATTGAGTCCTTAGTAAATCACCCAAAATAAGATACTAAGGCTAGGACCCAACACAATATTCTACAACTCAGGAGAGGGATGCCGTAACCCAAATTGCAGAACATTTGAAGGTAAGTTCACTAATATCCACCATGAAAAAACGAAAAAGAAATTTAAGTTTTAAATCTATGAAAACTCCTAGATCCTTTGAGATTCATTGAACATTTCAATGGCATGTTTAAATCTCGATATGCCCCTCTTGTTTGTGACTGGGATGCCGAGGATCACAAAGCGGGTGTGAATGACCATGCAAACTTACATGGTTCCCTCACATGTTACAATCACCTATTCGATGTGCTGGTAAACCACACACGCTCCACCGAACTATGACAAACATTGAGTCACCCTTTGCTACCTTTTCTTAGAACCATTTAGTGTGCCGGTAAACCACACACGCTCCACTAACGACTTCGCAAGGGCACAAAGTGTAATTTCATGGAATTGCATCAATTCACTTTTCCTAAGTAACTAAGATTAGGAATTTGAAAAACATTTAGTTACTTTTGTACTTCATCATACTTATAATGGAAGGTTTCGTCCTATCCTACCCGTTCGGCTAACGACCCTCCACTAGTCAAGAGTGCGGTGGGTAAGAGTGGATACCCATTCAATCGCCATTTTATAGGCAATTTCCTTAAACACCCCTTATAGACCAGCTTCGTGAATGAGGCCTACTAACGGTAAGACTGACTTTTACTCATACATATATATAATGTTAGACTTTTAATGTTATACATAGTATAGGATGTATTTTACACTTTTAAAATACTAGGTGGTCAAATTTAACAATTATACTTTTAATTCAATTAAATTGTAAACTTAAACTTTTATGGATTTATTAAACCTCTTTTAATTATACACCTTAATTAATTAATAAAACCACAAGGGTGTGATTTGAACTTTTCAAAACATTACTAGGGTTTTAGAATTTAACATTCCTAATTAAACCTTTTAATCAACTTTTAAATTCCAAAACTTGAGGGCAAGTTTTGAAACATTTCAAAACATTAGGGTTTAGAATTTAAATATACATCAAAATTAAACTATTAATCAAAATTTAAATTCCAAAACTTGAGGGCAAGTTTTGAAACCTTTTTTCAAAACATTAGGGTTTCAACTATTTAAATTTCAAAACAACAAAACTTTTGGGTTCAAATTTAAACTATAAAACCTAAAGAGGAAAATATGAAACTTTTCATAACAAGGATCAAATAAAAAATAATCTTAATTAATATTTAATCACATAATTATCCATATTTGATTTATTTAATGATTTCTTGAAAAATAATTTACCAATTTAATCAAAATAATTAATCAATTATCACATAAGGAAACAAATATTTTATTAATTGATAAATATCTTCAATTAGATCAAGAATATACTCATATATATCATAAAATCGGATTTATATTGATCTAATATGATAAAGGCAAGTATCTCAAAGATAAACAGCAAGAAATCCCGAAAATAGCTCCATCTGACGCTCGAACTCGCCGAGTACCCCCATGGACTCGCTGAGTAGGGGGCAACTCGCCGAGTCCATCATGCAGAACCAAAAAAATCAAATTTTTTCAACATACAAGGCATCAATACAATAGAAACCAATCTAGGCTCTGATACCACTGATGGGTTTTGGTCATAAGAACATCCTATGTGCTCATACAAACCCTAATGCTTGGATCTAGGTTTCTCTATTGTACATGGAAGTTATCCAAGACTATAAACCCTAATTCTAACATACAAGTAATCATATTAACATAAGAATGGGTTTAAGACATTACCTTGATTGTTATGTAGCAATAACAATCCAATTCCTCCTTGTATTGACTTTAGAAAGCTTAGAGTCACAAATGTCACTCCTCTAATGGTTCACAAACACCATAAGCAAGAGAATGAAGAGGAGAGAGGATAGAGGCTGCCCAAAAACGTGTGAAACCCTAGAAGGATGCTTAGCCACGTTTTTGGGTCATAAGGGATGTATATATAGTTAGGCTATTAGGGTTATCTAACAAGGAAACCCTAATTTGGATGCTTAAGCCCTAAGCAACCCATGGACCCCCTTTCCTTAAGGCCTTGGACGATTTCTCATGGGTTTCCCCATAGAATTCGTCCACCCCTTAATATAAGGCAATCCATGGCCCAAATTGTAATTATCTTATAATTACAATTCAAGTCCCTTAAATTTAATTAATCTCTTTTAGTCACAAAACTAATTACCAATTAATTCTTGACTAATATTAATTAAACAATATGATTTCTCCTTTAATATATTATTCTCATAATATATTAATAAATCATATTTAATCCTTTCTCTCCATAATTCATCCCATCAAGTTGCTTTGATGAAGGCAACCCAAAAGGACCATGCACCATCGGGTCAAGTACATACCAAAATAGTTATGGACTTAGACACTAATCCAACAGCACGCCCCAAAAAATGATCAATGGGATGCTCTAAAATGCATTATCTGTTATGTTAAAGGCACCGTTTGTATGGGATTGCACATGTCTACGAGCTCCTCAGCCAAACTCGTCTCTTACACCGATGCAAATTGGGCAGGTTGCCCGGACACCAAGCGCTCCACTTTTGGCTATTGCGTTTATTTAGCGGACAACTTGGTCTCCTATCCTTCTATACATCAAACAACGATCTCTCGCTCCAACCCCGAGGCAAAATACCGAGGGGTCGCTAATGTCGTAGCTAAAATCTGTTGTTGCATAACCTGTTACAGAGCTTGGTATGCCACCAAAACACATGTCACTAGTTTATTGTGACAACGCAAATGCCATTTATCTCTCCCAAAACCCGATTCAACATCAACTTGCAAAGCACATTAAAATCGACATTCATTATTTTCGTGAAAAAGTGCAACGTGGCAAGAATCGTATGTTACATGTGCCCTCCCGATACCAATTCACTGGCATAGGGCCTCCCATGAGTTTTGTTTAACGATTTTCGGTCCAGTCTCAGCATCTGTGAACCACCACCTTAGACTGAAGGGGTATATAGACTAGCGATTTATTATACTCTATTTTTTTTAGAGAAAATGAAAAAATTAGCCAAATACACTAACGACCATACAAATTTAGCAAAAAAAAAACGAAATTGAAAAATTAGCCAGTGATTTCGCCGATGGAATAGCCCCATCTGCGATTTTGGCTTTCCATCTGTGAATGTACAAGTGCCTAAAGCACATTTGTGCTTTAGGCACTTGTACATTCACAGATGAATTTATTTTTCATTTTTTTTGTGTATATATAGGGTTTAAGCAGGCTAAAATCGCAGATGGACACAGTCCATCTGCGATTTCCTCTCCAGTTCATCTGCAAAATTATGGAATTTTTTTTTTAATTTTGACTATGAAATCAGTTGGTTTGACTATGAAATAACCTTACTATATATAAAATTTTGTAGAAAAGTGTCAGTTTAGTTTGTATTTCTTTGAGAAATTTCTTTAAAATCTCTCTAAAAAAGGATTGAAACGGATATTACATGTGCCCTCCCGATACCAATTCACTGGCATAGGGCCTCCCATGAGTTTTGTTTAACGATTTTCGGTCCAGTCTCAGCATCTGTGAACCACCACCTTAGACTGAAGGGGTATATAGACTAGCGATTTATTATACTCTATTTTTTTTAGAGAAAATGAAAAAATTAGCCAAATACACTAACGACCTTACAAATTTAGCAAAAAAAACGAAATTGAAAAATTAGCCAGTGATTTCGCCGATGGAATAGCCCCATCTGCGATTTTGGCTTTCCATCTGTGAATGTACAAGTGCCTAAAGCACATTTGTGCTTTAGGCACTTGTACATTCACAGATGAATTTATTTTTCATTTTTTTTTGTGTATATATAGGGTTTAAGCAGGCTAAAATCGCAGATGGACACAGTCCATCTGCGATTTCCTCTCCAGTTCATCTGCAAAATTATGGAATTTTTTTTTCAATTTTGACTATGAAATCAGTTGGTTTGACTATGAAATAACCTTACTATATATAAAATTTTGTAGAAAAGTATCAGTTTAGTTGGTATTTCTTTGAGAAATTTCTTTAAAATCTCTCTAAAAAATGATTGAATATTTTGTTTGTCTTGTGACCGGTGGGAGACTACAAGTAACCAAACACTCAAATCTGGAATACGTATGTCCACAGGGAGGTATTTCTAAATTTGCGTTCATATTTTCTGAGTATATTAGTTATAGTGAATTTGTATCTTTGGTGAAAGCAAAATTGGTTTGTTAGATAAATATAGAATTAGTCTTCGTTTCCATCATCCTGAATTGAACTATCATATAGCTATAGTTGAAGATATTGATGTTAGAATGTTGATAAATGTAATCAAATGTAGCAGAGGAATGGCTATGAAAGTGTTTGTAGTGGTTGATGAAGGAGATGAGGTTAATGAGGCTGAGCAATTTCATAGTGTTGATGAGGTTAATGAGGTCGGTAATCTATGCAGTTATAAAGGGAGCAATGATCCGATAGATACTTTCAATACTCCTAGTGTACCTGAATTTCATAGTGTTGCCGAAAATATTAATATTAGTTATTCACCTATTAACTATGTGGATCCTGAGAATTACAAGTATGTTGGTGATGATGATGTTGGTACATATCTTAATGATGTGGGTGGTTATTGTGTTGATGTTCCCGAACAAGAAGTTATAGTTATGAATAGGCGTGTAGTAGATAAAAGTTAAAAGAAAAAAATGATGCGTCAAAAAGATGAAAAAAAATGTTTATGGGGATTATGTGGATGTTGCTGATGTAGGTTTAGATATAACCGACTTAAAAAACAATTCAGATGGAGATGAGTTGGGTGATAAAGTCAAAGCTAAGTTTCCCAATAACCTTTTTTATGCTATGACCCCTCTACCAGAATGTCCAGTTGATATTAATGAAGATATCCTAACACAGATGGTAGACATCAATGTTCAAAAGATTGAATGTGAGAGTATATTTAAGAACAAAGAACTTTTAAAGCGGTGTATTGGTAAAAAAATGTCTTTGAGAAGGTTTTCAGACGAGGACAAGTAGATCCACCAAATCAAGGTATGAGGTTGTGTGTATTTCGAAAAATTGTTCTTGGTTACTAAGAGCAAAAGCAATTAAAAATTATAATGGACTTTTCCAAGTGAATAAATTTGTTGATGTACACACATGTTCTTTAACAATTTTGCAACCTAATCATCGACAAGCAAACAAATATGTTTTGGGTGAATATCTTGTTGATGTTTTGGCTAAAGATTATAGTAGAGTTTATCGGAGAAAAGATATTGTTAATGATTTGAATGGTCAATTGAATATCAATATCTCATACCATCAGGCATGGCGTGCGAAACAATATGCATTGTTGTCGTTAAGGGGTACAAAAGAGGATTCTTTTACCAAACTTCCGGCTTATTTCCACAACTTGGTCAAACATAAACCGGGTACGGTGACACATATTAAAATAGATCGTGATAATCGCTTTGAGTTTTTGCACGTCGCACTTCGTTGTTCGGTTAGTATTTAAACATTTTATTATTTTTTCCATTTTTTTTAGTGTATTTGAATAAATATAGAATGTATTGTAGGTACGCGCTTTTGTCAATTTCAGTAAACCGACCGTTGTAGTAGATGGAGCCCACCTAAAAGGCGAGTTCAAAGGAACCATGTTACTTGCAGTTACCATGGACGGACAAAAACAAATATTACCAGTTGCATATGGTATCTGCAAAAATGAGTGTACAGATTCTTGGACATGGTTTTTTCAAAAACTACGTGATTGCATAGGTAATATGCAGGAGCTTATAATTATATGAGATAGGTCTCCATCTATAGCAACATCCGTTGCCAACATTTTTCCTCATGCTTATCACGGAGTATGTGGTGTCTATTTGTATTTCAACATAGTATCTAGATTCGGGAAGAGTAACACAATTAAAGGAATTTTTTGGGAGGCTTGTAGGGCGTACACAGTTGATGCTTTTAACGCTGCCATGGATGTTATGAAAAAGACAAAAGAACCAATATGGGAGTACTTCAAAATTATAAATCTAGAATCTTCGTCTATGGCACATTTTAGAGGGAACCGATACAATCTAATGTCGTCCAACAGTGCGGAGTCTATAAATGCATTATCTAGACACGCACGTAAGGTGCCGATACTTATGTTAATCGATTTTTTTCGTGTAATAGTGGTGGTTTCAAAGACGTAACTTTGCAGGTATTAAGTTAATTTTTATTTTTTAATGTTTTAATAAATGTTATTGATCTTAAATTCTTTATTTTGTGTGTTTTTTAAGCGGAAGCAACGACAACACTTACCCTTGGGCTGAGGAAATTGTTAAAGAAAACAAAAAAACCTTTAGTAAGTGGGATGTTCGCATAATCTCAAATACGAAATGCGAGGTCAAAAAGGGGGAACAAAACGTGATAGTTGATTTCCAACAAATGACATGTACATGTAGGCATTGGCAACTTGATGGGATACCTTGTGGTCATGTCATAAGATGTTTAACAGTCAACAATTACCAAGACTGCTCGAGGTTTGCATTAAATGCTTACTATACCGAAACATTAAGCAAAACATATGAGGAATCAATAAACCCTCTGCCAAATCCATCCGAATAGGAGATCCCCGATGATTTGATGATTGTTAAGCCACCTATAATGGAAAAACGTCAGCCAGGCAGGCCAAGAAACACAGACCGCATTCCATCCCAAGGGGAGGGTCCAATTAGAAAAGAGTGTTCTACATGTGGTCAAGTAGGACACACGAGAAACAATTGTACTGGAAGGGGCGTCCGGTAGTGGAGCACGTCGCAGAAAATTTTCTACTACATAAATGACATTTAATATTGGTGGTTCAACGAGTTGCTCACAAACCTATTACGCTGATTTTGATATAAAGCAACCTTGAAATGAAGAGTTGTTAGCTTTTTATGTATTGTCATTTTTTATTAAATCTTACAACACATTGTTATGCTTTCATATTTTACTTTAGTTTGCAGATTATAACAATTAATGAAGCTTTTATATTATAATATTTAGTTTGAGGATTATAATAAGAAGTGAAGCTTAACGGTAAAAAAAGTTATTTAAAAAAAACAACAAACTGAACTGAACTCATGATAATGTTACAACATATTTGTAACTAATTATTAAACTTAGGGAACTGCAATGGATACTTCTCTTTCTCGATTGTTATATAGTCATCCCTAATTCTAATTTTATCTTCCAAACAATCCTTTTGCACCCTAAGGTGTATCATCTGCTCGTCCTTCTCAGCAAGACATTTTTCGGTCGTTTTGATTGTCTTCTTAGTCTTTTTTATCCATTCTTCATGCTCTTTGATTTCGTTTTTTTAGGTCTATCCATTCTTGAGCTTGTTTGCATTCAGATTCAATTTCATTACCACGTTATGTGAGAAGTCGGGAGGACTCTTTGTCCTGTTCTTGTTGTTCTTCAGCCTTTTTCAATTCTTCAAAATTTTCATCAGACATATATGGGCCCGCTAAAGAGGGTGTAAAAAAAGGATCGATTGAATCACAGTAGTAACAATCTACATCTTTGCATGAGCAAATTTCAAAATTTTTTGAGGAAATCATAATAAATTCGCGATTATAATAAACTGGTGCTATAAGTGGTATTTATACATACTACTCCATCTGCAAATCATAGTCTAAATGCTACCATTTCGTAGTCAGAGTTGTAATTCATAGTCAAACTTTCAAATGACTACACATTAATGACAAGTCACTATAGTAACCTGCAAATCGTAGTCAAACTCTTAAGTGACAAGACATAAATGACTGTTTGACATGAGAAGTCACTGCAATAACCTGCAAATCAGAGTCCTGTATTTGTTAATATAAATACATGTTTAAGCGCTAATAACCAAACACCCATATCATCTAAACGAAATCAACTCCCATATTTAGAAATGTCGTCAAATGCAGCAACTTCTCCGAATGAAGTACCCGGTTCCAACTCTGAACGACCATGGACGAAAAATGAGGTGTTGGTTCTAACACGATGTTGGCTAAGTGTTAAGTAGGCTGTACCGTTACTTGCTCCCCTGCATTGCCTAGCAGGTGATGAATGGACCCGCATAACAGCTTTGTTCAACCATGAGATGGGAGAAGGACAACAACGCCAACAATCAGATGTTGTTTGTAAATGGATGGATGTAAAGGAAGAAGTCACATGGTTTAATCGAGTGTGTAATTATGCGAAAAGTACCAGAGTTCGTTGTAGAGACGAGGAAGAGCTCTTGAAAGTTGTTAATGATTTTTACATCTTGGAGCGTGAAGATAGAGACTTCGAATATGAAGACGTTTGGAAGGTTGTTAAAAATAATCAGTATTTCATGTAGTCTGCTCTATTTTCTGTTATAAATAACCCATGGAACTGTTTTTTATTTAATTGCCTTGTTTGTAGTAATGTTTTAAGTTTAATGTTTCATCTAATGGTTGTTAGTTTAATGTTTTAAGTTTTAGGCGTAGAGTTGGAATATTTGTAATGTTGTAAGTTTAATGGTTCATAGAATTGTTGTTAGTAATTTATTCTATAGTGTCGTTAACACTAATTCAACCATCATTTGTTTATTAAAAGTAAACAGAGGAGGTGCTTCCGATACAGACGTAATACATGAAAATAATCTAGTACACACCTATTAAATAGAAATAGATATTAAATAAACGGGACATATTTCAAAATATTCCAAGGGGCTTCAAACTGGAATTCAGATCCATCACTTAATGACTTGTACTCCTCCTTAGCAGCTTCCAAGATAACGTCCTCAGTAGCATTTAAATGGGCGTCATCAATTTTGGTATAAAGATTGTTGAATAATAGAACTTCAGTGTTCATTTCATACCATCTTGCTAGGATGTCCAGTTGGTCACGATCATTTGCTATAGTCATTCGGTTTTCAGTGTTGAAGATATTGGTTAAACGAGTCCAAAACATTGGATCGTTCAACTTGCTGGTCTCCTACACATGAATATATACACGTGTAAGAACCAAGAACTCCTCATTGCTCCATGGTATTGAACTCATATTTAGTGAAACAAAGAGAGTAAATTTTCAAAACTAACATATGAATAATTGTAACATCGGTTAGTAAATTCGTTTTTTAACTACAATTCTATTTATAGTAGTTTATACACAATTTCACAGTCCAATCTTCTAATTATGTCTGCAAGTCATAGTCCAACTTAACTAAAGAACGCAATGTACTAACTGAGAACACAAGATATCACTGTTCTAGTTGACAAGGCATTACACCGGGATGACAACACAATACACTGCTACTTGAGTTGACAAGCCATTGCATCAAATGACAACACAATACACTGCTAGTTGAGTTGATAAGCCATTGCACTGGGAAAATAAAGAGTCGCTATAAATAGTTGTTCATACATTTTTTAATTGTATCGCATTAATATTTCCCTTTGCAACTATGGACTCACCTGTACCACTTAGATGGAGCAACGAAGAGGAGGTCGCTTTGGTTCAAGCTTGGATTGTAACTGTAGAGGACGATTTTCCAACGGGTCCGCCAGAAATTCGCGCTGGATCATTTTGGTCTCTTGTCTACCATTTGTTTCACCATCAAATGGGGTGTACTATATATCAAAGAAGAAGAGATGTGAAAGCGACATTTCTGGATTTGAAAAAAAGGTCAAGCATTTTTAACATATTTATAACTATCTGGAGAATGAACATGCGAATATGGATGAAGACATTCTCATACAGGTGGCTTTGGAACTATACCATTTAGAATCTGATGGTAAAGAGTTTACCTATGCAGATGCATGGAATCATTTAAAGAATGTCCCTCACTTTTAATATGCATGTTGGTTAAGTTGTTTGTTTTTCGTTAGTTTCGTTGCTTGTTTTGTACGTGTGTTTTGTCAGTACTTAATAAATCTCCCTTACTTTTAATGTAAGTTGTTTTTTCAATGGCAATTAAAAATGAATTAAGATAAGACGACAAATAATCAATTCACTAAAACATTAACCCATAACTAGTACATAACATGACATAAAATGCAATGTTGTACATAAATAACTAATACATAATATGACATAAAATGCAAACGGGGTACATGAATAACTACTTCTTTTAGGGAGGTAACAGGACCACCCTTTCATTTGGAATTTCCCAGTGCACATGTGATGGTACATAATTCACCGACTCATATCCAAATACAACACAGTACACGACAGCAGAAAACTTATAATCAACCATTTCGTGAATGGATTCAGATGTACGGGTTCTTAGACATGCTATAGCGTGGCCACATGGTATACCGCTTTTTTGCCATTTCCCACAATTACCTACCCTACGATCAAATTGTACTTTGTTGGTGGCAAAATTGTCATCGACTTCAAATGTATCCGCATACAAATGTCTTGCCACCCAATTATAAGACTTGTTGACACACTTTTGAGCCTTAATCTCAACATAAGGGTTCACCCCACGTGACAACCTCCCTATAATATTTGTTAATTTTAAAACACTAATACAAGAAAAAAGTAAATATAAGTATAAAGTTACCTGCCATTTCAGCCCATTCAGCATACGTTGATTGTATCGATGTATTGATTAACTCAATTATCGTTGTTATAGGAAACTCACGTATGGACGTGGATATAAGTTTCAACATTTCAGGGACATGAATCGATTTAACATTGTAACATTCTTTTGGGAAAAATGCTTGTGTCCATTTTGAAATTACTATATCATCAAGCCAGAAAATTGGACTCCTAAGAAAGGTGCAAAAAGGTGGTTCCCTACATACATTTTGCAACCTTTCCAGACACAAATAAAAATCATGAACACTATATGCATTGCATGACTTCCAAAACAGTGTCTCGACTTCCGTATCCTTATGTCCGACATAATCTCGTATATTTCTAGCTATATCTTTAGGACAATATCCATGATACGAATCTGGGTAGACACTCTGAACAACAAAGTCTATTTTATCACATAGGTTGCTTATGAAACCAACCTCAGTATCCTCACCTAAACATTCTTTTAACTTCATCATGAACCATCTCCATGATTCTTCACACTCTAAGGTCCCCAAACCAATTGCTATGAGTAGGGGTTCATGGTTTCCATCCAAACCCAATGCAAAGTACATTATTGTCAGATAGTTGCCAATTAGGGATAAATAACCCACATATATGAACGGTATCATGCACCTAAGGAAGGTACGAATCTGCATAAAAAACAAACATATATTAGTGATAAGTAAAGAGTAAACGAGATACATTACCATGAAATATTATATAACTTAATAAAACAAATATGTTATACCACACAACCTAAAGCCACAAAACAGAATTGAAAGCGGTTGGTATCCGTTTTCTTAGTGGCTGTGAAGGTATTAGGATTTGTTCTTTGAAGATTATGCAAGAATATTGGTAGCTGAGAAAAGCTTCTTTCGGTGTAAGTACTCATTTTCACAACCTATGAAAGTGTTTTACAATCATCACGCAAATCCAATTATAATTATATTGAAATTAGAGTTTCTCTACAGTTCATAATTTATAGTTAAACTTTTTAAATTCATAGTCAAACCAGTTCATTTCATAGTGAAAAATCACTGACCGACAAGACAAGACAAGACAATGTACTTGTCTGCAGTTCACAGTTCAACTTTTTGAATTCATAGTCAAACAAGTTCATTTCATAGTGAAACATAATTGTCTGTAACATAATTTCTTCTATAAATGGGTGTAAAGTCATTCTGAGAAATTTATCTGAGAAAGTAACTCCTATTTAATAGAAAAATAAGGCAAATGGCATACTGTAATTGCGGAGGTGAACGTATCGTTAGGATTTCGGGTACAGCTAAAAACCCAGGAAGATTGTTTTACGCTTGCCCATATTTGGTATCATGTTCTTAACGTCATTCATATTTACACCCTCATGTTTATATGGCAACAATTCTTACTGTCAATGTTTAAATTTACAGGGACCAAAATGCGGGTTTATCAGTTGGGTTGATGAAGAGAAGGACCAATCATCTATGGTAATAGCTAAAGTAGCTAACTCTAATAAGCTCTTTCAATCTGAAAATAAGAAGTTAAAGATAGTGTTGGTTTGTAGTTGGGTGTTGTTCTTGGCAGTTCTTATTTACAAGTTGTAAGCTTTTTAATTTTGTTTTGATAGTTTTGAAGTTGTTAGGTTAATAAATTGTTGTATTTGTTGTTATGTTTAGAATAGCGTACTTGTAATGTTAAAACAAATGTTGGTGTCATTGTTATGTTGTAAGTACTGAGAAGTTATTAGTAGGTCATTAATTTGTTGTAATTGTTGTTATGTTTAAAATTTTGTATTTGTAACATTAAAACTAAAAATAGACTAATGGTGTACTCGTTTGTACTTGTAACGTTAAAACTAAAAATAAACTAATAATCAAATCCAACATTAATTTACATATACGAAAATATAATCCAACTACATAGGACCAAGACTCGACCCCCAATAAATTTTTGTCATCCGTTGGCGAAACTCTAAAGTTGCGTTCCTTGGGTCAATAGGTTCACGTATTGGTTGACCTGAAACTAATTGTTCCATAAACATACAAACAAAAACACCGCAATCTCCCAAATGACTACATTGTTGGGGAACATTTTCTTCATAAATGAATTGCATATTCAATGGAATCATTGGGATGTTCCTCCGGGCCCAATAGTTAATTTTGTCTAAAAAATTTGCCACTCGAGATTCAAATTTGGTAAAGGTTCCAATAGATTTGAATTTTTCATAAGCCACTCTACCGAGACTGTCATAAATATGGACTTCCATTGACGCCAATCGTAGTTCCCCAAATAACCAGTGATTAGGGGATGAATGAATCGGCAATAGGACCTGTATAAGGATCAGAAAATAAAATTATGTTTTTTATATCACAATACAAAAACATAACGACAACGACGATAATATTTTCAATATAAACAATTAAGTTTACCGTATCGGCATCCCGCCAAGCCACCATGAAGTTAGGGTACGTAGCAATATCAGCCATAGACGCCCTCCAATCTTGCCCTTCTTCCAAAGCATGGCAAACAAAAAAATTTGGAGGCATTATTATATGTCGGTCGCCATCAAACCGTCTCTCCATCAATAGTCTATACCAAATGGTTATATGCTGCACAAAATTATGATACTTTTGTTATTCACTAAAAAACTTACTTTTAAAATAATAAATAAAAAATTATTTTACCAATGACTCCAACCATCCATCATGTGTATGCCCAAACAAGGCGCTCCAAAAAGCTCTATCTAACACGAAATTAAAGAAACGATGCTGGACATCATATGAATGAAATAAATATGACAACCCGATATTTTAACTCTTTGTAATGACCTAAAAAGTCAAGTATTGTAACCACCTTGGAGTTAATAAAATTAACTTTGATAATAAAATGCCCAAAAAGTATCTATTTAAATTCCTACTATGTTTAATTTCATTAAACCGGGATCGTACGTAAAAAGGATGCCCAAATCCGGCTTCGTATACTAAAGTTAAGATTTTTCCAAGTTCAGCTTAGCAACAGACAGCTAAAAACTCGAATCGAAGATCAAACGACTTTTGACCGGAATGACCTAAACGAGAATCGAAGGTCTCGGCAATGGTATTTCAGCGGCAAAAAGTCTGGCAAAAACCGACGTCAGATAAAGAAGTTATGAATTTTAGAAGAATTTCCTTAATCACGTCATTTTAATAAATAAATAATAAAAATAATTTCGGAATTTGCCGACGGAGTCTAAACGAAAGTTGTAGAGCGTAGTCTCACCTACGCGTGGATATAAAGACCATCAAAAACGGAGATCGTATGAAGAAGATATGATTTTTAGAAGTTTATTAAATAAATTATATATAATTTAAATCAAAAATTCGGTAATATCCGAAGGAGGAGTCAGCGTCCTCATCCGAGTTACGCGCCGCGTAACCCCGTACGCCCCACGTACGCGAAGGCCAAGGGCTCGGTCCGTCCACGTCGCCCCTATGCGAGCCTACCGATCCGTCCCATCCGAATTCCGAGGCAGTCGAGGACTCGATCATGCATGACGTACGCGTACGCCACGCGTACGAGCGTACGCCTCGCATACCGAGGCGGTTCCAGCCTCCTATAAATAGAGATGCGAGGGTTCTCGGAAAAATTGCTCATTCTCTCTCACTTTTATTGCGTTTTTCCTCGTTTTCCGTGCCCGCACTACCCCGAAGCCCTGGTCATTTTGCTCAAGTCATGAAGGTCGATTTTACTCCCGAGATTCCCGAGGATCCCGAGAAAAATCCGTTTCCCGAGACAAAACTCTGCCCGGTTTTCCATCTCGCTATCTTCAAACTTTCAAGTGAGTTCATACCCCTTAATTAACCCTTTTTAAATATTCTAAATGCTTTTATATGCTTTCTAAAGGGAGGAAATACAAGTAAAACACACGACTACTATCGGGTGTTATATATAAAGATTATTATACACTTTTATTAAGTAGAATCATATGTGATTTATAAACTTTATAGGGAACTCCCGTCTACAAAACATATTACAATAGTATTCTATCTTTAAAACTATAAATTGTTGTAATGCATGTATAAACCGAACATTTTCCTAGATTTAATGTATATGTGTCTATCTTAGGCTTTACAAAAATCTATGCTTTCATAACAAGTGATTCCTTTTCTAGATATTCTAAAACAAACGAAGCACACTTTTAGAAAACTATAATAGGTATAGTTTTACGAGGATATTGCTAACTTTTACATACTAGGAACACGATTTTCAAGAAATCACTTTCATATACAAGATCAAACGAACATTTTAACACGTAAATTTGTTTTTATACCACGGTTTTGTGAGACATTAACTTCACGTACGTTCGAGTACACATTTCAAGTCCTGTATTATATACCAGAATCCCTTGGAGGGGGAGCATGGTGTTTGTGTATAGATCTATACGGGCATGACAACCCGCACCTTGACTGTTAGCTACAGTCCACCATTTGGGGTGACAAATGTCATAACATTCCAACGCCTGAAGAACGTTGTGTATAGGCATTCCGAGTCAATAGTATGGTTATAAAACTCACATGAGGTATTAAAAATACATTGATTTACGAGGTTTTCAAACATAGTGGTTATTTATACACTTACATACATTTCTGAAACAAACTTTGGTCTTGAGTGAAGACTACTTTTATACTAGTAGAAAATATAGGATTTTCTAAACACAAACAAACAAGATCAAAACATTTCATTTCATATAAACATTGTCATTGAAATACTTATGAAACTCACCAGCTTAAATGCTGATCTACTCTTTCAAAATTACTTGTATGTCCTAGGGAATCAGTAATTTCAGGTATCATTATGCTTTTGATGAAGGGATGCCTCGGCGCCAGTTTAATCTCATATTTTGATATCATATTGTAATTGGTTTTGAACATGTAACTTTGACAAATGTAAACTTTCAATTATATATATGATGGTTGTATTGCTTTCTTTACTATGTATTCATTTGTTACGTTACCACATGAAGTCATCCGCCCCCGAACGTTTCCGCCGTTCAGGTTTGGGGGTGTGACAGATTGGTATCGGAGCAATGTTTATAGTGAACTAAGTATATCGAACCACATAAGATATACAAACTATAAATGATTAAGGGACTAATACTCTCTGACAAAACATTTTTCTTTTTTACGCTTAAGCAGCGTTACGTTTAACTTAAATTGATAGTTCATTTAAGTACAATTACATGCATACAACAAATTATTTTCATGATATCTAACTATACAACAAGTATTTAGACAAGTTGACACTACGATTAAGACTCGATATATGTAATCAGATTTTGGACAAATATAGCGTGATCAACTATATTTGCCCGAGATCGGACCAATATATATCGAGGATTGCTTGTAGTAAGCAACAAGTCAAAACTTACCAAACCATTACAAGAATCAAACACAAGAATTTAAATACTATAGGAGTATTTGCTACCTAAACTAGTTTAACTTACATGTTTTGCATGTTTCAACTTTATTCAATTCTTATAACCCTATTTCTCGTACAGTCAAATGGGTAGATTTCACTACCCTGGCGACCCCTACTTTCCCAACCAAGGCAACGGAGGATGGGTCAAAGATGATCCCGAAGAGGACGAGGAACCCATAGAAGTGTATAGTAACTCCGGTACCGACTCAGAGCCGGAGGTGATCAATCCACCACCCGTTCAACCTCCTGTCTTTGTAAGGAACTTTCAAGGACCGACTCCCGTCTGGGGAAGTCACCTCCACCATTGGAGCTAACAACAAAACCTACGCCCTCCCTACGGCATGTGCCGGGACTTCTATGATGTCCACGGCGGAGGTTCGGCTGATCGGGCACTCCCAGTAACGGCGGAGGTTCGGCTGATCGGGCACTCCCAACGTGGAAGTACAGGTTCACACTTCTGACATACATAGGCTGGACAAGATGCAAGACAATGCTCAACTCCAAACCGAGGCATTCCAAGCGCAAATGATTGCAGCCCTCGCTGAGCTAAGGGAACAACAAGCCGCTTTTGATAGGCGTCTAATGGAGTCAAAGCAATCAGATGCGGAGTCAAGCTCCAAGCGCAACCTACGTCGCAAGTAGTGCTTGTCAAAGACTCAAATTTTGTTATAGCTTAGGACCTCGGCTAAAAGTCTTTAAATTTCTCGAACTTTGTAATCGGAGTCCCTTGTAGGGGTCAAATTTCCATGATCGTTGTATCAACTTTTATATTAATATAAGTGACACTATTATTACTACGTTGAGTATTTCGTTCAAACCTTGAAAAGTCATCGAGAAACCAAATACTTGTTTCATACTTTCAGTCTTACAAATACTTTCATTCTTCTATTTTAAGACTCATACTATCACCTGTTGTTGAACTATAGCAATTTAGTTCATGAGACACATACATTTTCTATTCTACGGAATTCTTATCTTTACCTTTTCAACCTATAGTTGAAGGATGCCTCCGCGTAGGAATCCGAGACGAAACAACGGTGGGGAAGCACCTGTACCACCACCACCTCCACCACCTCAATTTGATGATGTTATGTTCCAAGCAGCAGTCAGCGCAGCGGTAGCAGCTGCCATGTCACAGATCAATAACTCGAGTACTAATGGCTCGGGATCTGGCACACACCCATCCAACCATGGCGAGAGTCATGGACCACCCTAAGAATGCACATATAAGGACTTTACTAATGCCAAGCCCCGGATGTTTTATGGAACTGGTGGTGTGATAGCCCTGAGGCGGTGGATTGAAAGGACGGAGTCAGTCTTTGAAATCTACTCCTGTCCTGAGCACAGCAAAGTCAAGTTTGCAACTTTCATCCTTATCGATAGAGCTTTAACTTGGTGGAATGGCCACGTTAAGGTACTTACCCTGATTGTGGCAAACTCCATAAGCTGGGAGAGCTTAAAGGTCATGTTGATGAGAGAATACTGTCCAAGTGGAGAGATTCAAAAACTCGAACACGAGCTCTGGACTCTTGGAATGGTTGGTAACGACATCGCGACTTATACCAACAGGTTTTGTGATCTTGCAATCCTTTTCCCAGATATGACTACTCCAGAGAGCAAGAAAATAGAGAGGTACATTTGGGGACTATCGCCCCAAATTAGGTCAAGCGTGTTAGCTTCAAAACCTGACACCTTTGAAAGTGCCAAAGAACTGGCACAATCTCTTGTTGATTATGGAGGTCATCAGAACTCAACGGTTGCTACACCAGAACCACAAAAGGGAAACAACAACAACAACAACAACAACAACAACAACAACAACAACAACAACAACAACAACAACAACAACAACAACAATAGCAAGAAGAGGGTATGGAATAAAGGGAAGGGTGGGTCTTCCCAGGAGCCCGCAAAGAAACAACTGGTTTCAGTGAATGCTGCCACTGTACCTACTACAGTCCCTACAAATCCCTACCCCATAAAGCCTTATGTAGGTAACCTTCCAAAGTGCACCAAATGCGCTTACCACCACCATGGACCTTTTCGGGAAATGCAGTGCGCCAACTGCAACAGAAAGGGACACACAACCCGTTTCTGCAAGGACCCCGCAAAGCCGATCACTCAAGTTCCCAGTGCGGGTGTAGGCCAGACTTGCTACGGTTGTGGCGAGGTGGGCCACTACAATAGGAACCGCCCTAAGGCAGTAGGCACCGGCGGTGTGGGACGATTTTTAGCTATAGGCCACGACGAAGCTGTAGCTGACCCAACTATAGTTGCTGGTACGTTCCTTCTCGATAATTCATATGCATGCATATTATTCGATAGTGGAGCGGAGAGAAGCTTCGTGAGTCAAAACTTTATTCGCTTACTTAAACCTAAACCTAGCAAGTTAGAAAAAGCATTCACTGTAGAGATGGAGAATGGAAAAACCGAAAACACTAACTGCATATACAAGGACTGTACGTTAACTTTAGATGGTCATTCTTTCCCAATCAATCTCATGTCGGTCCCAATTAAAAGTTTCGACGTCATAGTCGGCATGGATTGGTTAAGTCTTCTTCGCGCTGATATCATGTGTTTTGAAAAAGCAGTTCATCTTAATCTCCCTAACAACGAAACATTAATGTTTTACGGCAACAAATCAAGTACAAACCTTCGTATCATTTCGTGCATCCAAGCTCGAAAGTGTTTACGGAAGGATTGTCGAGCATTCCTAGCGCAAATTGTCGATACAAGTCAAGAACTGAAGGACATCAAGAACATTCCAGAAGTATGCGACTTTCCCGATATCTTTCCAGAAGAACTACCAGGATTACCATCACAACGCCAAGTCGAATTCAGAATCGACTTAGTTCCAGGGGCTACCCTAGTAGCGAAGTCGCCTTATCGTCTAGCACCAGCAGAGATGCAAGAACTTTCCAGTCAACTTATTGAACTCCTTCAAAAAGGATTCATAAGACCAAGTTTCTCACCTTGGGGAGCACCGGTCTTGTTTGTAAAGAAGAAAGACGAATCGTTCCATATGTGCATCGACTATAGAGAACTGAACAAACTTACTGTCAAGAATCGTTATCCTCTACCCCGTATTGACGACCTATTCGATCAACTACAAGGAGCGAACTACTTTTCAAAGATAGATCTATGATCCGGATACCACCAATTACGAGTACTAGAGGGGGATATTCCTAAGACAGCTTTCCAAACTCGTTATGGGCACTACGAATTTGTAGTGATGTCGTTCGGATTAACCAACGCACCAACAGTATTTATGGACCTAATGAATCGGGTGTGCCGTCCTTACTTGGATCAGTTCGTCATCGTCTTTATCGATGATATACTTATCTACTCCCGAAGTAAGGAAGAGCATAGTCAGCACCTACAAAAAGTCCTAGAAACACTGCGAACGGAGAAACTCTATGCGAAGTTCTCTAAATGCGAATTTTGGATTCGAAGAGTCGAATTTTTGGGCCACGTTGTTAGCGAGAAACGGATACACGTGGACCCCTCCAAAATTAAGGCCATTGAGAACTGGTTGGCACCAAAGACACCGACAGAGATTCGTCAATTTCTAGGTCTCGCTGGCTACTATCGCAGATTCATAAAGAACTTCTCCAGCATTGCGAAACCTCTTACTACATTAACCCAGAAAGGTGTGGCATTTGACTGGGAAGCGAAACAAGAGAAGGCGTTCCAAACACTAAAACAGGCCTTGTGCACCGCACCGATACTATCCCTCCCAGAAGGGATAGAAGATTTCTCAGTGTATTGCGACACATCCAACCAAGGACTTGGTTGTGTTCTTATGCAGAGAGGGAAGGTTATTGCTTATGCCTCCCGACAGCTTAAGACACACGAAGTGAACTATACGACACACGATCTTGAGTTAGGAGCAGTGGTGTTTGCTCTGAAGATCTGGAGACACTACTTATACGGAACAAAGAGTACTATTTTCACCGATCACAAGAGCCTTCAGCACATTTTCGATCAGAAGGAACTCAACATGCGACAACGACGATGGGTTGAGTTACTAAATGACTATGAATGCAAAATTCGTTATCATCCTGGCAAGGCCAACGTGGTAGCTAACGCCCTCAGTCGAAAGGAATACACTGGTCGGAGGGTCAGATCTCTGACTATGACTATCCATTCCCACTTATCCACACAAATTAAAGAGGCACAAATGGAAGCTTTGCGACCTGAAAATGTGGCGGGTGAATCCTTGCGAGGAATGGAAAAGAATATAGAAGTCAAGGGTGGCGGAGCCTATTACCACATGGACCGAATCTGGACACCGAAACATGGTGGTTTCAGAGATGTAGTCATGACCGAGGCACACAACTCAAGATATTCTGTTCACCTAGGTTCAGATAAAATGTATCTGGATCTTAAGAAACTATATTGGTGGCCTAACATGAAAGCAGAAATTGCTACCTTCGTAAGTAAATACCTTACTTGCGCTAAGGTTAAGGTCGAATATCTAAAACCGTCAGGATTACTACAACAACCGGAGATACCAGAATGGAAATGGGAGCAGATTAATATGGACTTCATAACCAAGTTACCCAAGACGACGAGTGGACTCGATACCATATGGGTCATCGTCGACAGATTGACCAAATCCGCACATTTCCTACCCATCAAGGAGACTGACAAAATGGAAAAGCTTACAAGAACTTACTTAAGGGAAGTAGTGCGACTGCATGGTGTTCCGATATCCATTATCTCCGATAGAGATAGTAGATTCACTTCAAGATTCTGGCAGTCACTACAAAGTTCCCTAGGGACTAGGCTAGACATGAGTACAGCCTACCACCCACAAACAGACGGGCAAAGTGAGAGAACGATACAAACTTTAGAAGATATGCTGAGAGCCTGTGTGATTGACTTTGGAAAGGCATGGGATATCCATTTACCCCTTGTCGAATTTTCATACAACAATAGTTATCATACAAGCATAAAGGTTGCTCCGTTTGAAGCCCTCTATGGTCGAAAGTGCAGATCCCCTCTGTGCTGGGCTGAAGTTGGCGATACCCAGTTAGCTAAAGGAAGAGTTCCTAAAATCACTCTCACCGGTCCAGAAATCATACGAGAAACGACAGAGAAGATTGTTCAGATTCGTGAACGATTGAAAGCCTCTAGAGACCGACAGAAAAACTACGCTGACCAAAGGAGGAAACCTTTGGAATTCCAGGTAGGAGACCACGTTTTATTAAAGGTCTCACCGTGGAAGGGTTTAATATGCTTTGGAAAGCGTGGGAAACAAAATCCAAGATACGTAGGGCCTTTCGAGATTCCTTCCAGAATCGGCCCTGTGGCTTACAAGCTTAACCTATCGCGTGAACTTAGTAACATACATCCAACCTTCCACGTCTCAAACTTGAAAAAGTGTTTGTCCGATGAGACTCTTGTTATTCCACTCGACGAGATCGAGATCAACGAGAGCCTCAACTTTGTGGAAGAACCAGTAGAAATCATGGACCGAGAGGTCAAACAAACAAAACAAAGTCGCATACCCATCATGAAGGTTCGCTGGAACGCCAAGCAGGGACCTGAATTCACATGGGAACGCAAAGATCAGATGAAACAAAAGTACCCTCATCTCTTTCATGTTCACTAGTATCTTTACTACTTTAAATTTCGGGATGAAATTCCCTCTAACGGGGGGATGATGTGACAACCCGATATTTCAACTCTTTCTAATAACCTAAAAAGTCAAGTATTGTAACCACCTTGGAGTTAATAAAATTAACTTTGATAATAAAATGCCCAAAAAGTATCTATTTAAATTCCTACTATGTTTAATATCATTAAACTGGGATCGTACGTAAAAAGGATGCCCAAATCCGGCTTCGTATACTAAAGTTAAGATTTTTCCAAGTTCAGCTTAGCAACAGACAGCTAAAAACTCGAATCGAAGATCAAACGACTTTTGGCCGGAATGACCTAAATGAGAATCGAAGGTCTCGGCAATGGTATTTCAGCGGTAAAAAGTCTGGCAAAAACCAACGTCAGATAAAGAAGTTATGAATTTTAGAAGAATTTCCTTAATCACGTCATTTTAATAAATAAATAATAAAAATAATTTCGGAATTTGCCGACGGAGTCTAAACGAAAGTTGTAGAGCGTAGTCTCACCTACGTGTGGATATAAAGACCATCGAAAACGGAGATCGTATGAAGAAGATATGATTTTTAGAAGTTTATTAAATAAATTATATATAATTTAAATCAAAAATCCGGTAATATCTAAAGGAGGAGTCAGCGTCCTCATCCGAGTTACGCGCCGCGTAACCCCGTACGCCCACGCGAAGGCCAAGGCCTCGGTCCGTCCACGTCGCCCCTATGCGAGCCTACCGATCCGTCCCATCCGAAGTCCGAGGCAGTCGAGGACTCGGTCACGCATGACGTACGCGTACGCCCTGCGTACCGAGGCGGTTCTAGCCTCCTATAAATAGAGATGCGAGGGTTCTCGGAAAAATTGCTCATTCTCTCTCACTTTTATTGCGTTTTACCTCTTTTTCCGTGCCCGCACTACCCCGAAGCCTTGGTCATTTTGCTCAAGTCCCGAAGGTCGATTTTACTCTAGAGATTCCCGAGGATCCCGAGAAAAATCCGTTTCTCGAGACGAAACTCTGCCCGGTTTTCCATCTCGCTATCTTCAAACTTTCAAGTTAGTTCATACCCCTTAATTAACCCTTTTTAAATATTCTAAATGCTTTTATATGCTTTCTAAGGGGGAAATACAAGTAAAACACACGACTACTATCGGGTGTTATATATAAAGATTATTATACACTTTTATTAAGTAGAATCATATGTGATTTATAAACTTTATAGGGAACTCCCGTGTACAAAACATATTACAATAGTATTCTATCTTTAAAACTATAAATTATTGTAATGCATGTATAAACAGAACATTTTCCTAGATTTAATGTACATCTGTCTATCTTAGGCTTTACAAAAATCTATGCTTTCATAACAAGTGATTCCTTTTCTAGATATTCTAAAACAAACGAAGAACACTTTTAGAAAACTATAATAGGTATAGTTTTACGAGGATATTGCTAACTTTTACATATTAGGAACACGATTTTCAAGAAATCACTTTCATATACAAGATCAAACGAACATTTTAACACGTAAATTTGTTTTTATACCACGGTTTTGTGAGACATTAATTTCACGTACGTTCGAGTACACATTTCAAGTCCTGTATTATATACCAGCATCCCTTGGAGGGGGAGCATGGTGTTTGTGTATAGATCTATACAGGCTTGACAACCCGTGCCTTGACTGTTAGCTACAGTTCACTATTTGGGGTGACAAACGTCATAACATTCCAACGCCAGAAGAACGTTGTGTATAGGCATTCCGAGTCAATAGTATGGTTATAAAACTCACATGAGGTATTAAAAATACATTGATTTACGAGGTTTTCAAACATATTGGTTATTTATACACTTACATACATTTCTGAAACAAACTTTGGTCTTGAGTGAAGACTACTTTTATACTAGTAGAAAATATAGGATTTTCTAAAAACAACCAAACAAGGTCAAAACATTTCATTTCATACAAACATTGTCATTGAAATACTTATGAAACTCACCAGCTTAAATGCTGATCTACTCTTTCAAAATTACTTGTATGTCCCAGGGAATCAGTAATTTCAGGTATCATTATGCTTTTGATGAAGGGATGCTGCGGCGCCAGTTTAATCTCATATTTTGACATCATATTGTAATTGGTTTTGAACATGTAACTTTGACAAATGTAAACTTTCAATTATATATATGATGGTTGTATTGCTTTCTTTACTATGTATTCATTTGTTACGTTACCACATGAAGTCATCCGCCCCGAACGTTTCCGCCGTTCAGGTTTGGGGGTGTGACAGATTGGTATCAGAGCAATGTTTATAGTGAACTAAGTATATCGAACCACATAAGATATACAAACTATAAATCCTAAAGGGACTAATACTCTCTGACAAAACATTTTTTCTTTTTTACGCTTAAACAGCGTTACGTTTAACATAAATTGATAGTTCATTTAAGTACAATTACATGCATACAACAAATTATTTTCATGATATCTAACTATACAACAAGTGTTTAGACAAGTTGACACTACGATTAAGACTCGATATATGTAATCAGATTTTGGACAAATATAGCGTGATCAACTATATTTGCCCGAGATCGGACCAATATATATCTAGGATTGCTTGTGGTAAGCAACAAGTCAAAACTTACCAAACCATTACAAGAATCAAACACAAGAATTTAAATACTATAGGAGTATTTGCTACCTAAACTAGTTTAACTTACATGTTTTGCATGTTTCAACTTTATTCAATTCTTATAACCCTATTTCTCGTACAGTCAAATGGCTGGATTTCACCACCCTGGCGACCCCTACTTTCCCAACCAAGGCAACGGAGGATGGGTCGAAGATGATCCTGAAGAGGACGAGGAACCCATAGAAGTGGATAGTGACTCCGGTACCGACTCAGAGCCGGAGGTGATCAATCCACCACCTGTTCAACCTCCCGTCTTCGTAAGGGACTTTCAAGGACCGACTACCGTCTAGGGAAGTCACCTCCACCATTGGAGCCAACAACAAAATCTACGCCTTCCCTACGGCATGTGTCGGGACTTCTCTGATGTCCACAGCGGAGGTTCGGCTGATCGGGCACTCCCAGTAATGGTGGGTAAGCTAGCCAATCAGTCCTATCAGTCTGGAGTTCAAGCTAGCCGACTCCGGGATGTCAACGTGGAAGTACAGGTTCACACTTCTGACATCCGTAGGCTGGACATGATGCAAGACAATGCTCAACTCCAAACCGAGGCTGTGACAACCCCCAAATCTATTACTGTTAGAAATCCCATCCTCACTAACGGAATGCGTCGCTATATGTTATTCTCTGTAATATTTGGAGTCGTCAATAAACAAATATCTAGTTGTTATATGTCTCGATATTATCATAAGTAATTATAACTTGTATGTGTTAACCCCGTTTAACCAAATAGAGTTATATTACTTTTTCAACCACTTCACCCGGGTAAAAAGTTTTAACCCCGTTAAACTTTAGCATCGGGTAGCCGTGTATCGGGTGCAATACCCGAGACATATATAAACAAATGGACACTACATTTAAGCTCTTTTACCACACATTCACTCTCTCTCTCTCACTACTTTCTCTCTCTAACCCGAACCCGACTCCGAAACCGCACACTCCGGTTTCCAAACGTAAGGATTTCTTCCCTATCTTGTTCTAATCATAGTCCATAGCATTTAGAGGCCAAAAATCATAGAATTTAGAGGATTAAGTGGAGTTTACAGCCTAGGAAGCCCCTTAGGCCGTAAACACCTAAAATCTTGTCAAAAGCCTCATTTTTCCTTCCTTTAAGCTCATATACTAATTAAGGGACTTACCTAGGGGAGTTTGGACATTAAAACATAAGAAATTGATGCCTAAAAATGAGTTTACGGCCCAAGCTTATGCTTAGGCCGTAAACACCCAAAAACATTGGATTTAAGTCCCAAAAACTCATCTAGGGCATGAGGTAAATTTGCTATGACCTTTAGACATGTTTTAGTACATTAAACAACACCATTTAGAGGCAAAAAGAGGAGTTTACGGCCAAGCTTATGCTTAGGCCGTAAACACCCAATAAATAGGCCAAAATGCCCCTAAAACTTCACCTAATGTCATCTAGTGTTTATCTAAGGTGAAGGGAAGTGTGTTGTACCATTAATCATCTCATTTTGAAGCCAAAAGAAGAGTTTACGGCCAAGACTATACTTGGGCCGTAAACTCCCCAAAATGTCCCTAAATGAGGGTTTAAACCCTCCAAATTGGTTCACAACACTTGCTAGTAATTTAGGGGAATGATTAAAGGCCTTATTTTGCAATTTGGGAGGACCACATGAGTTTACGGCCAAGCCTAGGGGGCTTACGGCCATAAACTCCCAAGGAGTGGCCTTTGGGCCATAAACTCCAAGGGAGTGAGCTCATGGTCTCCCCCGTAAACCTCTCTTGGCCTTGTACCACTCCCGGGAACCCCTTCTAGGCCCTAAAACCCCGAATTGACACTAAAATGCCTAAATACTTTAATGAAAAGCATAGAATGACTTATTCCTTGTGAAATGCATATTTCATATGACATTAGGGTCCTAGAAAGGTGCTCCAGTCGTTATCTGGTACCAAACGCTCAACCGACACTTTTACCCGATTCACCCGATTTACGCGATTTCAGGTGAGTTCATACCCCTTTAATGAACCTTTCAAATGTTTTATATGTTTTAGGGGGGGATACAAGTTGACTATACATGTTTATGGAAAGTTATACAAGATAATTACTCATGTTACGGAGATTAATCACATGTGATTCATCACTATGCCTATTAAATGGATTTTACGTTTTCAAAACTGTTTCGGATAAACAACCAAGTTTTTAAATTTTCTTTTGAGCAATGCTTTTATTAAACAAATCTTCTTATAAATTGTAACCACACTGATATATTTATATAAGTAAGACTTGAAGGACTTAGGACCGATAGCTCGCCTTAATTCCTGTTCTTGTTTGATTGTGGGCTTAGGGTAGTGGTTATCCGTCCGACTGTCGTTGATTTCTTAGTTATATATCTTGTATATTAGTATGGGTTACGAATATTTCTCATTTCATTAGATACCTAAATCACAAACATGACAAGAACCATGCACACTAAGTTAACTATAATAGGTATAGTTAATGCCACTACTACCACTACTCACTATAGTCACTACTCTCTACACTATAATTAACACTATTACCAGACAATACACTAGTAAAGGGAATACACTACGAACTATACTAAATGACTACTACACTATGACAAAAGAGAAAGCACTAAACAGACGGCAACACACTAATCCACTACGAGATACTCTATTCACTACCCACTACGCCCGGAGTTTTCCGACAGGAAGACGACACTACATGTATAGATCTATACGGGGCAGACGCTATTTCATCCCGACTGTTAATTTCAGTCCGCGCCGTACAGGCCCAGGGATGCCACTACTTCACTATATTGTGCATGACCGGGAAGGTCATGGGGTCCGCTATTACTCACGCTATTGGTAACATACAAGAAATACACTATAATCACACTATAATGCCAAATCAAATGTTAAGTTAATATCCTGAAGTAACCAAGAATCTAACACTAAAGGAAGCTGGTACCACTATTATTGACCTCAGGCATAACATACTGTATTGCATTTACTCAGTTGAGAGTCACTATTATACTCTTACGATAAATGATTTTCAAAGATGAGAATGACATGTTTCTTAAAGATTTTCACTTACAACCCATTTCTAGAAAATATAGGATTTTCTAGGTTTTACTACTACATATGACTGTAATTTGCAGCTTTTCACACTATCAGTTCTAATGCTTTCTATACAAAAACTCACACTAAACTCTTATGAACTCACCAGCTTTATGCTGATATTCGTTTTCAAAATGACTTGTATCCTCAGGTCAAAGATAGACAGGTACAGATTCAGTATTTTTGGAGAAGGTGGAGCATACAAGACCCATCTCTTATTTTTGATTTACTTTTGGTGTTTGTTGAACAATATAAAACACGCTTGTAATTAAAATTCACTATGTAAATGCAATGGTTGTATGTTTCTCGTTTACTATTATACAATTGTGATGAGATTGTACATGACGTCCTCCATCCCGAAACGTATTCCACCGTTATCGGTTTTGGGGTGTGACAGATTGGTATCAGAGCATTGTTTATAGTGAATCAAGTATATCAACCTATGAAAGATATACGAACTATAAACACTTCGGAACTAAAACACTCTGACCAAGAATATATACTATTAAGTATCTAAAAGATCTAACTAAGTATATATATACGCACATCACTATAAAACTCAGAAGTCAATATCACCCTATTACAAAACAAAAGTATTAAGATTGTTGGGCAGCACAATTGGGCTTAGAGACATATAGTCACATTCGGGGTGATGTAGCATGATCAACTACGTTTTCCTGAGAGTGACACGCATGTGCCTAAGTTTGGTTGTGATGTTGCAACAAGTCTAAAACTTACCAACACTACCACAATAACATTTCCAAAAGGATACTATAGGAGTATTATGTATCTCTAGAACATACGTATGTGATAACAATAAGGGTTGTTACTAGTAGGACAATAGTTGCTAAGTGGATACACCACGGTTACATGTGATTAGGGCGCTATAGACTCAGAATCTGAAGCCTTTGCTTCATTCCCTGTTCTTGTTTGATTGGGGGTCTGAAGTTAGGGTTGCTTATTTGAAGGACTATCTTGTTTCGGTTACATGTAATCGGTATTCACTATGCAAGTATTGGGTCGACTAATAACGATTCATCCTATAAGTATCTTAGAATAGTACGTCTATTAACCTTTCCATTCCCCTTTCTCGCATAGATAGCATGGCTGGTTTCCACCATCCCGGCGATCCATACTATCCGAACCAGGGCAATGGAGGATGGCTCGACGAGGAGTCAGACGATGATCACCCGATCCCTTTGGATGATCATCATGCTGAAGGCTTCTCGGATAGCTCGAGCTCCGAACCAGAAGTTCACAACCAACCTCTTGATGCCCCGAACCCTAACCCCCGTCCGACATTTCAGGGTCCCACTCCTATGTGGCCATATCCTTACACCGATGGAGCGAGGATCAGGGTCATCCCTTGCCTTACAATGGAGACCGAAACTTTTACAACATAAGCGAAGGAGGATCAGCGGATCGGGTTCTGCCCATCATGATCCGAAGGATTGCCAGGAATGTTGAGCAAGGTCAAGCTGCTATTGGTCGAGTTTTAGAAGTGGATGCCAACTCAAATCTTAATACGGTTTGCATCCGCCAACTCGAAGAAGCCATGGACAGGACAAGGAGGACCAACAAGGCTCTGCAGCAACAGCTGGCTGCATCCCGAGCCGAGGTTAGGGAACTCCGAGCATGCCAAAGGACTCATGATCGACACCTTCAAGAAGTTATGTGTCAGCTAGCGGATCTGAGGATTCGCCAACAAGTAACCGCCGCCAATAGAAGACGTCTAGCTACTCCACTCTTTTGTTTAAAGGACTAGCCTCCTTCTCTCTATGTTTCGTAGGCCTTTTGTCTGTAAACATCCCTAGCTTAAAAGTACTCTAGTTGAACCTCTAAACTGCCAACATTTTCTCTATGGTGTGATGTAAGACCTACTGTTAGGTCAATTTTCATGAACTTGTGTTACATCATTAATACCAGTGCATTGGCAGTTAACTACTCTATTGCTATGACACTCATTCTAATTTTGGATTATGTTGATTTAATCCACGAAGCACTCTATTCATATTCGCAATACGCTCTTACTATTGCTATCATTTCTATAATCTTCCAGTGAAGGATGTCTCCACGAAAGCGTCCCAACAGAGGAAGACCCACAACTCAAACCCCTCCTCCACCACCTCCTCCTCTGCAGTTCGACCCAGTGTTGTTCCAAACAGCGGTGACCGCGGCTGTGACAGCAGCCATGGCCCAAATGAACTCTGGGGATGCGAGCGGTGGTAACTCCATGTTCGGTGAAGTCCATCATAGGGTGCAGGGATGCACTTATAAGGATTTCATGAACTATAAACCTACCTTCTTCGACAGTACCGGAGGAATTCTAGCATTATCCCAATGGTTCGAAAGAACCGAAGTTGTATTTGAGATGTGCTCTTGTCCCGAAGAGAGCAAAATCAAGTTTGCTACTGCTACCCTCACTAGCAGGGCCTTGACATGGTGGAACGGCCATGTCAGTGCACTTTCCTTGGTCACAGCCAATGCCATGGGCTGGGACACTCTAAAAGACCTCATGAGAGGGGAGTACTGCCCTAGAGGCAAAGTTCAGAAACTTGAGGAAGAACTCGATCTGGAACCTCAAGATGAAAGGGACTGACATAACAGCTTACACAGCCAGGTTTTGCGACTTGGCGGCTATGTGTCCCAACATGATCCCATCCGAAAGCAAGAAGATTGAATGATACATCTGGGGTTTAGTGCCCCCATATCGAGGAAATGTTCTGGCCTCACGCCCTACCACTTTTGACATCGCCAAGGAATTGGCCCAGAGTCTGATCAACCATGAAATCTCCTCCACTCCAACAACAACAACTTCCACTACCACTACACCACCCGATTCATCTGATAGAAAGTGGAAGCGATGGGATAAGAAGAAGGGCAAGAAAACTCAAACCTCCTCCAAGGACCAGCAAATCATGGCGGTCCATGCTGCCACCACTCCAACAGCACTAGCCCCGCCAAAAGCTTATAGCGGGAATCTGCCTAAGTGTCCCAAGTGCCCTTTCCACCACAACGGCCCCTGCCGTGAGTTGCAGTGTTCTAACTGCGGCCGAAAGGGCCACACTGTCCGATTTTGCAAGGCCCCTCCCAAACCCATCACACAGGTTCTTGGTGCGGGAGTGACCTCAACTTGTTATGGCTGCGGTGAAGCGGGTCATTTTAAGAAGAACTGTCTGAAGGCTACAAATGCTGGGGGAACTGGAAGACTACTCGCTATCGGTCACAATGAAGCGGTAGCTGATCCCACGATGGTCACGGGTACGTTTCTTCTCAACAACTCTTATACCTGTGTCTTATTCGATAGTGGTGCAGAAAGAAGCTTCATAAATCAAAACTTTAAACACTTACTCAAACAAACCCCTCAACCACTAACCGAAACATTCGTCGTAGAAATGGCTAATGGGAAAACAGAAAGTTCTAATGAAATCTATATAGGTTGTACTCTCACGTTAGATTATCACCCATTTTCAATCGATCTTATACCAGTCTCAATCAAAAATTTTGATGTCATTGTTGGTATGGATTGGTTGAGTCTTCATCGCGTCGATATCCTATGCTCTGACAAAGCCATTCGCCTGAACCTTCCGAATCACGAAACCCTATTGATATATGGAGATAAGCCGAGTACGAGCCTTCGTATCATCTCCAGCATTCAGGCTCAGAAATACTTGCGCAAGGAATATCGCGCCTTTCTTGCTCACGTTCTCGACACTAACCAGAAATCGAAAGATCCAAAAGACATTCCCGTAGTATGCGATTTCCCTGATGTCTTTCCGGAGGATCTTCCAGGCCTACCTCCCAAACGTCAGGTCGAGTTCAGAATCGACCTAGTCCCAGGAACTACCCCCGTAGCTAAGTCGCCCTACCGTCTAGCGCCCGCAGAAATGCAAGAACTATCCGGTCAACTCAACGAACTACTCAGCAAGGGTTTCATAAGACCGAGCTTCTCACCTTGGGGAGCTCCGGTCTTGTTCGTGAAGAAGAAGGATGGATCGTTTCGGATGTGAATTGATTATAGGGAGCTCAATAAACTCACGGTCAAAAATCGCTACCCTCTCCCTCGTATCGATGATTTATTCGACCAACTACAAGGAGCAAGTTACTTCTCCAAGATTGATCTTAGATCCGGGTATCATCAGTTACGGGTGCTAGAGGAAGATGTTTCGAAGACAGCCTTCTGAACCCGCTACGGGCATTTTGAGTTTGTAGTGATGCCCTTTGGACTGACTAACGCCCCTGCAGTATTCATGGACTTGATGAATAGGGTGTGTCGTCCATATCTAGATCAGTTCGTCATCGTCTTTATTGATGATATACTCATCTATTCTAGGAGCGAGGAAGAACACGGGGATCATTTACGACGAGTCCTGGAAACACTATGATCCGAGAAGTTATATGCAAAGTTCTCTAAGTGCGAGTTTTGGATCCGAAGAGTCGAATTCTTAGGGCACGTGGTCAGTGAAGCCGGAATCCACGTGGATCCCTCCAAAATTAAAGCTATTGAGAACTGGTCAGCACCGAAGACGCCTACAGAAATTTATTAATTTCTAGGCCTCGCTAGCTACTACCGCAGATTCATCCAAAATTTCTCTCGGATTGCGAAGCCTCTCACTATGCTAACACAGAAGAGTGTCTCATTCAACTGGGAAGAAAAACAGGAGAAGGCATTTCAGACCCTGAAGCAAGCCCTATGCACCGCACCAGTATTATCCCTTCCCAAAGGGATAGAAGATTTTGTTGTATACTGTGATGCATCCAATCAGGGGTTGGGTTGTGTCTTGATGCAACGAGGCAAGGTTATCGCCTATGCCTCGAGGCAGTTAAAGACCCATGAAGTGAACTACACTACTCACGACCTCGAGTTAGGAGCGGTTGTCTTCGCACTAAAAATCTGGAGACACTACTTGTATGGGACAAAGAGCGTAGTGTACACTGATCATAAAAGCCTCCAACATATACTGAACCAAAAAGAACTCAACATGAGACAGCGTCGATGGGTCGAGCTACTTAACGATTACGACTGTGAAATTAGATATCACCCAGGGAAAGCCAACGTAGTAGCAGACGCCCTGAGTAGAAAGGAACATTCTGGTCGAAGGACCAAGTCATTGACGATGACTATCCATTCGCATCTATCCACACAGATTAAAGAGGCTCAGCTGGAAGCCTTAAAGCCCGAGAACGTGACGGGAGAATCCCTGCGCGGAATGGATAAAAATCTGGAGGTTAAGGGTGACGGAGCCTACTACTTCATGGACCGGATCTGGACTCCACACCATGGAGGTTTCAGAGACTTGGTCATGAAGGAAGCACACAGCACTCACTACTCCGTCCACCCGGGTTCAGATAAGATGTATCTGGATCTCAAAAAGCTATACTGGTGGCCGAACATGAAAGCGGGGATCGCTACCTGTGTGAGTAAGTGCCTTACTTGCGCGAAGGTCAAGGTCGAATATCAAAAGCCATCAGGACTCCTCGAACAACCTGAGATACCAGAATGGAAGTGGGAGCGGATCACAATGGACTTTATCACCAAACTGCCCAAGACAGCGGGTGGATTACATACCATTTGGGTCATCGTCGACAGGTTGACCAAGTCCGCACACTTCCTACCCATGGCGTCCCTATATCTATTATCTCGGACAGAGATAGTAGATTCACCTCTAGGTTTTGGCAATCTTAGCAAAAGGCACTAGGGACGAGGCTGGACATGAGCACAGCCTACTATCCGCAGACCGACGGACAGAGTGAAAGGACGATCCAAACCTTAGAGGATATGCTGCGAGCTTGTGTGATTGACTTCGGGAAATCGTGGGATACACACTTACCTCTCGTGGAGTTTTCCTACAACAATAGTTATCATACGAGCATCAAGGCAGCTCCATTCGAAGCCCTCTACGGCCAGAAGTGCAGATCCCCTCTATGTTGGGCTGAGGTGGGTGACACTCAGCTAGCTAAAGGACGAGTTCCTGACAGCGCCCTCACTGGTTCGGAGATCATTCGAGAGACAACCGAGAAGATTGTACAGATACGTGAACGACTAAAGGCCGCTAGGGATCGACAGAAAAGCTATGCCGACAAACGAAGAAAACCCTTGGAATTCCAGGTGGGAGACCGAGTCCTTTTGAAGGTCTCGCCCAGGAAGGGCACGATACGCTTCGGAAATCGTGGAAAGCTGAACCCAAGGTACATAAGGCCCTTCGAGATTCTCGCCAGAATCGGCCCCGTAGCTTATAAACTCAACTTACCCCACGAGCTAAGTAACATACATCCTACCTTCCACATCTCAAACTTGAAGAAATTCCTGTCTGATGAGACTCTCGTGATCCCCCTCGACGAGATCGAGGTCAATGAGAGCCTCAACTTCGTGGAAGAGCCTGCGGAGATTATGGATCGGGAAGTAAAACGAACGAAACAAAGTCGCATCCCAATTGTGAAAGTTCGGTGGAACGCCAAGCGAGGACCAGAATTCACTTGGGAGCACGAGGACCAAATGAAACTCAAATATCCCCATCTCTTCGCTTATTAGTATTGTAATTCTTATCTGTTTAAATTCTAAATTTCGGGATGAAATTCCCCTAACGGGGGGATGATGTGACAACCCCCAAATCTATTACCGTTACAAATCCCATCCTCACTAACGGAATGCGTCGCTATATGTTATTCTCTGTAATATTTGGAGTCGTCAATAAACAAATATCTAGTTGTTATATGTCTCGATATTATCATAAGTAATTATAACTTGTATGTGTTAACCCCGTTTAACCAAATAGAGTTATATTACTTTTTCAACCACTTCACCCGGGTAAAAAGTTTTAACCCCGTTAAACTTTAGCATCGGGTAGCTGTGTGTCGGGTGCAATACCCGAGACATATATAATCAAATGGACACTACATTTAAGCTCTTTTACCACACATTCACTCTCTCTCTCTCTCACTACTTTCTCTCTCTAGACCCGAACCCGACTCCAAAACCGCACACTCCGGTTTCCAAACGTAAGGATTTCTTCCCTATCTTGTTCTAATCATAGTCCATAGCATTTAGAGGCCAAAAATCAAAGAATTTAGAGGATTAAGTGGAGTTTACAGCCTAGGAAGCCCCTTAGGCCGCAAACACCTAAAATCTTGTCAAAAGCCTCATTTTTCCTTCCTTTAAGCTCATATACTAATTAAGGGACTTACCTAGGGGAGTTTGGACATTAAAACATAAGAAATTGATGCCTAAAAATGAGTTTACGGCCCAAGCTTATGCTTAGGCCGTAAACACCCAAAAACATTGGATTTAAGTCCCAAAAACTCATCTAGGGCATGGGGTAAATTTGCTATGACCTTTAGACATGTTTTAGTACATTAAACAACACCATTTAGAGGCAAAAAGAGGAGTTTACGGCCAAGCTTATGCTTAGGCCGTAAACACCCAATAAATAGGCCAAAATGCCCCTAAAACTTCACCTAATGTCATCTATTGTTTATCTAAGGTGAAGGGAAGTGTGTTGTACCATTAATCATCTCATTTTGAAGCCAAAAGAAGAGTTTACGGCCAAGACTATACTTGGGCCATAAACTCCCCAAAATGTCCCTAAATGAGGGTTTAAACCCTCCAAATTGGTTCACAACACTTGCTAGTAATTTAGGGGAATTATTAACCGTAAACTCCAAAAGAGTGAGCTCATGGTCTCCCCCGTAAACCTCTCTTGGCCTTGTACCACTCCCGGGAACCCCTTCTAGGCCCTAAAACCCCGAATTGACGCTAAAATACCTAAATACTTTAATGAAAAGCATAGAATGACTTATTCCTTGTGAAATGCAAATTTCATATGACATTAGGGTCCTAGAAAGGTGCTCCAGTCGTTATCTGGTACCAAACGCTCAACCGACACTTTTACCCGATTTACCCGATTCACCCGATTTACGCGATTTCAGGTGAGTTCATACCCCTTTAATGAACCTTTCAAATGTTTTATATGTTTTAGTGGGGGATACAAGTTGATTATACATGTTTATGGAAAGTTATACAAGATAATTACTCATGTTATGGAGATTAATCACATGTGATTCACTATCCGCAGTTCAAATCACATGTGCTTCATCACTATGCCTATTAAATGGATTTTACGTTTTCAAAACTGTTTCGGATAAACAACCAAGTTTTTAAATTTTCTTTTGAGCAATGATTTTATTAAACAAATCTTCTTATAAATTGTAACCACACTGATATATTTATATAAGTAAGACTTGAAGGACTTAGGACCGATAGCTCGCCTTAATTCTTGTTCTTGTTTGATTGTGGGCTTAGGGTAGTGGTTATCCGTCCGACTGTCGTTGATTTCTTAGTTATATATCTTGTATATTAGTATGGGTTACGAATATTTCTCATTTCATTAGATACCTAAATCACTAACATGACAAGAACCATGCACACTAAGTTAACTATAATAGGTATAGTTAATGCCACTACTACCACTACTCACTATAGTCACTACTCTCTACACTATAATTAACACTATTACCAGACAATACACTAGTAAAGGGAATACACTACGAACTACACTAAATGACTACTACACTATGACAAAAGAGAAAGCACTAAACAGACGGCAACACACTAATCCACTACGAGATACTCTATTCACTACCCACTACGCCCGGAGTTTTCCGACAGGAAGACGACACTACATGTATAGATCTATACGGGGCAGACGCTATTTCATCCCGACTGTTAATTTCAGTCCGCGCCGTACAGGCCCAGGGATGCCACTACTTCACTATATTGTGCATGACCGGGAAGGTCATGGGGTCCGCTATTCCTCACGCTATTGGTTGTAACAACGCACATTTTCAAATAAATTTTTCATTTTAAAAATAAAGTATTTCCATTCAAAACAAGGCATAAATAATTTAAGTATCATGTCAAATACAAATTGTATAAATCCCAAGATCATAAAGAACATCCTTCAGTGTGTATCGATCACGCCGGCGCCTTCCCACGGTCCTCACTAGTACCTGAAACACAAACATAACAACTATAAGCATAAATGCTTAGTGAGTTCCCCAATATACAACTTACGCACATACGCCTTTCCAGGCCCTGACCTTCCGGTCCATGTGTCTCAGGGGACTTCCGTCCCTGCTGGGTAAACCTTCCGGTCCATCCCACAACGTATTGCCTTCCGGCCCATAACATATTGCCTTCCGGCCCAAATTATAATCGCCTTCCGGCCCATGACATACATAGCACAAACAGCAAATAACTTACCACATATAGCATACATATCACATATCATATCTGACCTTCCGGTCACACAGTCAAACCCTTCCGGGTACAGTATAGTGAGAAGACTCACCTCGTAAATGCTGAAGGCTAGCAACTCCTGAAATCACTCGTGCACAATCCGACGAGCTACAACCTCCCTATAACATCACAAATCTCTCATTAACACTTATATCTTCTAAGTGTGACTATCCCTAAGAAGTCAGACTTAGGTCAACTCTGGTCAACGGTCAACGGTCAACGGTCAACTGGACCGGACTCGACGAGTGCAAAGGCGACTCGGCGAGTCTAGACGTCCTCCCCAACTTTCCCTGATGTTCTCTTTCTACTCGTCGAGTATCCCTCTTGGCTCGACGAGGTCCTCGTGGAAGAATCGCGGGGCCACCCCGACTCCACTCGCCGAGTCTGAAGAACAGCTCGACGAGTCCTAGTTGATCCCCAAGCTACTCGCCGAGTCTGTTCATCGGACTCGGCGAGTCCATGTCATGCAGTCGATCAAACTGCTTCCTGAGATAAGTATGATTCCGAAATACACAAGCATGGGACCTTCTGGACCTCTAAAGGTCCTAATATAGGGTTATATTCTTTTGGGTAACAAGGTAATAATCCATCTAATCACCAAATGGGTTCCATAAACCCTAAATCCATGCACACATCAATATAACAGAAATGATCCGAAATATTACCTGAATAACGCACTCTCTGTGTCCCCAAACCTCAGAACTCGATTCCCTTGCAGTTCCTTTAGCCAAGACTCTTCTCCTCCTTGCACAACAATTTCTTCAAGTCACCAATGGCCTTCAATCTTGCCCTAGATGCCCACAGCCGCTTAGGGTTCTTCTCAGTCGACTAAAAGACGGACAATGACGGCATATAGTGCGTTATATACGTCCCAAACCTGAACGGTTAGGGTTTTCGCTAAACAGAGTAGATTCGCCGAGTCCATATCCGGACTTGTCGAGTCCAGTCGCGAACCCGCGACCAAGTCTGCGATCCTACTCGGCGAGTCTAGGCTCCAACTCGCCGAGTCCCCCCTTAAATCACCCCAAAAACATAATTTAACAATACCTGAGATTCTGGGCTGTTACATTGGTAACATACAAGAAATACACTATAATCACACTATAATGCCAAATCAAATGTTAAGTTAATATCCTGAAGTAACCAAGAATCTAACACTAAAGGAAGCTGGTACCACTATTATTGACCTCAGGCATAACATACTGTATTGCATTTACTCAGTTGAGAGTCACTATTATACTCTTACGATAAATGATTTTCAAAGATGAGAATGACATGTTTCTTAAAGATTTTCACTTACAACCCATTTCTGAAAATATAGGATTTTCTAGGTTTTACTACTACATATGACTGTAATTTGCAGCTTTTCACACTATCAGTTCTAATGCTTTCTATACAAAAACTCACACTAAACTCTTATGAACTCACCAGCTTTATGCTGATATTCGTTTTCAAAATGACTTGTATCCGCAGGTCAAAGATAGACAGGTACAGATGCAGTATTTTTGGAGAGGGTGGAGCATACAAGACCCATCTCTAATTTTTTATTTACTTTTGGTGTTTGTGGAACAATATAAAGCACGCTTGTAATTAAAATTCACTATGTAAATGCAATGGTTGTATGTTTCTTGTTTACTATTATACAATTGTGATGATACTGTACATGACGTCCTCCACCCCGAAACGTATTCTGCCGTTATCGGTTTTGGGGTGTGACAGACGCATTCCAAGCGCAAATGATTGCAGCCCTCGCTGAGCTGAGGGAACAACAAGCCGCTTTTGATAGGCGTCTAATGGAGTCAAAGCAATCAGATGCGGAGTCAAGCTCTAAGCGCAACCTACGTCGCAAGTAGTGCTTGTCAAAGACTCAAATTTTGTTATAGCTTAGGACCTTGGCTAAAAGTCTTTAAATTTCTCAAACTTTGTAATCGGAGACCCTTATAGGGGTCAAATTTTCATGATCGTTGTATCAACTTTTATATTAATATAAGTGACACTATTATTACTACGTTGAGTATTTCGTTCAAACCTTGAAAAGTCATCGAGAAACCAAATACTTGTTTCATACTTTCAGTCTTACAAATACTTTCATTCTTCTATTTTAAGACTCATACTATCACCTGTTGTTGAACTATAGCAATTTAGTTCATGAGACACATACATTTTCTATTCTATGTAATTCTTATCTTTACCTTTTCAACCTATAGTTGAAGGATGTCTCCGCGTAGGAATCCGAGACGAAACAACGGTGGGGAAGCACCTGTACCACCACCACCTCAATTTGATGCTGTTATGTTCCAAGCAGCAGTCACCACAGCGGTAGCAGCTGCCATGTCACAGATCAATAACTCGAGTACTAATGGCTCGGGATCTGGCACACACCCATCCAACCATGGCGAGAGTCATGGACCACCCCAAGAATGCACCTATAAGGACTTTACTAATGCCAAGCCCCGGATGTTTTATGGAACTGGTGGTGTGATAGCCCTGAGGCAGTGGATTGAAAGGACGGAGTCAGTCTTTGAAATCTGCTCCTGTCCCGAGCACAGCAAAGTCAAGTTTGCAACTTTCACCCTTATCGATAGAGCTTTAACTTGGTGGAATGGCCACGTTAAGGTACTTACCCTGATTGTAGCAAACTCCATAAGCTGGGAGAGCTTAAAGGTCATGCTGATGAGAGAATACTGTCCAAGAGGAGAGATTCAAAAACTCGAACACGAGCTCTGGACTCTTGGAATGGTTGGTAACGACATTGCGACTTATACCAACAGGTTCTGTGATCTGGCAATCCTTTGCCCAGATATGACTACTCCAGAGAGCAAGAAAATAGAGAGGTACATTTGGGGACTGTCACCCCAAATTAGGTCAAGTGTGTTAGCTTCAAAACCTGACACCTTTGAAAGTGCCAAAGAACTGGCACAATCTCTTGTTGATTATGGAGGTCATCAGAACTCAACGGTTGCTACACCAGAACCACAAAAGGGAAACAACAACAACAACAACAACAACAACAACAACAACAACAACAGCAACAACAACAACAACAACAACAACAACAACAACAACAACAACAACAACAACAACAACAACAACAACAACAACAACAACAACAACAACAACAACAACAACAACAACAACAATAGCAAGAAGATGGTATGGAATAAAGGGAAGGGTGGGTCTTCCCAGGAGCTCGCAAAGAAATAACTGGTTTCAGTGAATGCTGCCACTGTACCTACTACAGTCCCTACAAATCCCTACCCCACAAAGCCTTATGTAGGTAACCTTCCAAAGTGCACCAAATGCGCTTACCACCACCATGGACCTTGTCGGGAAATGCAGTGCGCCAACTGCAACAGAAAGGGACACACAACCCGTCTCTGCAAGGACCCCGCAAAGCCGATCACTCAAGTTCCCAGTGCGGGTGTAGGCCAGACTTGCTATGGTTGTGGCGAGGTGGGCCACTACAAGAGGAACTGCCCTAAGGCAGCAGGCACCGGCGATGTGGGACGAGTTTTGGTTATAGGCCACGACGAAGCTGTAGCTGACCCAACTGTAGTTGCTGGTACGTTCCTTCTCAATAATTCATATGCATGCATATTATTCGATAGTGGAGCGGAGAGAAGCTTCGTGAGTCAAAACTTTATTCACTTACTTAAACCCAAACCTAGCAAGTTAGAAAAATCATTCACTGTAGAGATGGTCAATGGAAAAACTGAAAACACTAACTGCATATACAAGGACTGTACGTTAACTTTAGATGGTCATTCTTTCCCAATCAATCTCATGCCGGTCCCACTTAAAAGTTTCGACGTCATAGTCGGCATGGATTGGTTAAGTCTTCTTCGCGCCGACATCATGTGTTTTGAAAAAGCAGTTCGTCTTAATCTCCCTAACAACGAAACATTAGTGCTTTACGGCGACAAATCAAGTACAAACCTTCGTATCATTTCGTGCATCCAAGCTCGAAAGTGTTTACGGAAGGATTGTCGAGCATTCCTAGCGCACATCGTCGATACAAGTCAGGAACTGAAGGACATCAAGAACATTCCAGAAGTACGCGACTTTCCCGATATCTTTCCAGAAGAACTACCAGGATTACCACCACAACGCCAAGTCGAATTCAGAATCGACTTAGTTCCAGGGGCTACCCCAGTAGCGAAGTCGCCTTATCGTCTAGCACCAGCAGAGATGCAAGAACTTTCCAGTCAACTTAATGAACTCCTTCAAAAAGGATTCATAAGACCAAGTTTCTCACCTTGGGGAGCACCGGTCTTGTTTGTAAAGAAGAAAGACAGATCGTTCCGTATGTGCATCGACTACAGAGAACTGAACAAACTTACTGTCAAGAACCGTTATCCTCTACCCCGTATTGACGACCAATTCGATCAACTACAAGGAGCGAACTACTTCTCAAAGATAGATATACGATCCGGATACCACCAATTACGAGTATTAGAGGGGGATATTCCTAAGACAGCTTTCCGAACTCGTTATGGGCACTACGAATTTGTAGTGATGCCGTTCGGATTAACCAACGCACCAGCAGTATTTATGGACCTAATGAATAGGGTGTGCCGTCCTTACTTGGATCTGTTCGTCATCGTCTTTATCGATGATATACTTATCTACTCCCGAAGTAAGGAAGAGCATAGTCAGCACCTACGAAAAGTCCTAGAAACACTGCGAACGGAGAAACTCTATGCGAAGTTCTCTAAATGCGATTTTTGGATTCGAAGAGTCGAATTTTTGGGCCACGTTGTTAGCGAGAAAGGGATACACGTGGACCCCTCCAAAATTAAGGCCATTGAGAACTGGTCGGCACCAAAGACACCTAAAGAGATTCGTCAATTTCTAGGTCTCGCCGGCTACTATCGCAGATTCATAAAGAACTTCTCCAGCATTGTGAAACCTCTTACTACATTAACCCAAAAAGGCGTGGCCTTTGACTGGGAAGCGAAACAAGAAAAGGAGTTCCAAACGCTAAAACAGGCCTTGTGCATCGCACCGATACTATCCCTCCCAGAAGGGATAGAAGATTTCTCAGTGTATTGCAACGCATCCAACCAAAGACTTGGTTGTGTTCTTATGCAGAGAGGGAAGGTTATTACTTATGCCTCCCGACAGCTTAAGACACACGAAGTGAACTATACGACACACGATCTTGAGTTAGGAGCAGTGGTGTTTGCTCTGAAGATCTGGAGACACTACTTATACGGAACAAAGAGTACTATTTTCACCGATCACAAGAGCCTTCAGCACATTTTCGATCAGAAGGAACTCAACATGCGACAATGACGATGGGTTGAGTTACTAAATGACTATGAATGCGAAATTCGTTATCATCCTGGCAAGGCCAACGTGGTAGCTGACGCCCTCAGTCGAAAGGAATACATTGGTCGGAGGGTCAGATCTCTGACTATGACTATCCATTCCCACTTGTCCACACAAATTAAAGAGGCACAAATGGAAGCTTTGCGACCTGAAAATGTGGCGGGTGAATCCTTGCGAGGAATGGAAAAGAATCTAGAAGTCAAGGGTGGCGGAGCCTATTATCTCATGGACCGAATCTGGACACCGAAACATGGTGGTTTCAGAGACGTAGTCATGACCGAGGCACACAACTCAAGATATTTCGTTCACCCAGGTTCAGATAAAATGTATCTGGATCTTAAGAAACTATATTGGTGGCCTAACATGAAAGCAGAAATTGCTACCTTCGTAAGTAAATACCTTACTTGCGCTAAGGTTAAGGTCGAATATCTAAAACCGTCAGGATTACTACAACAACCGGAGATACCAGAATGGAAATGGGAGCAGATTAATATGGACTTCATAACCAAGTTACCCAAGACGACGAGTGGACTCGATACCATATGGGTCATCGTCGACAGATTGACCAAATCCGCACATTTCCTACCCATCAAGGAGACTGACAAAATGGAAAAGCTTACAAGAACTTACTTAAGGGAAGTAGTGCGACTGCATGGTGTTCCGATATCCATTATCTCCGATAGACATAGTAGATTCACTTCAAGATTCTAGCAGTCACTACAAAGTTCCCTGGGACTAGGCTAGACATGAGTACAGCCTACCACCCACAAACAGACAGGCAAAGTGAGAGAACGATACAAACTTTAGAAGATATGCTGAGAGCCTATGTGATTGACTTTGGAAAGGCATGGGATATCCATTTACCCCTTGTCGAATTTTCATACAACAATAGTTATCATACAAGCATAAAGGTTGCTCCGTTTGAAGCCCTCTATGGTCGAAAGTGCAGATCCCCTATGTGCCGGGCTGAAGTTGGCGATACCCAGTTAGCTAAAGGAAGAGTTCCTGAAAGCACTCTCACCGGTCCGGAAATCATACGAGAAATGACAGAGAAGATTGTTCAGATTTGTGAACGATTGAAAGCCTCTAGAGACCGACAGAAAAGCTACGCTGACCAAAGGAGGAAACCTTTGGAATTCCAGGTAGGAGACCACGTTTTATTAAAGGTCTCACCGTGGAAGGGTTTAATACGCTTTGGAAAGCGTGGGAAACTAAATCCAAGATACATAGGGCCTTTCGAGATTCTTGCCAGAATCGGCCCTGTGGCTTAATGGCTTAACCTATCGCGTGAACTTAGTAACATACATCCAACCTTCCACGTCTCAAACTTGAAAAAGTGTCTGTCCGATGAGACTCTTGTTATTCCACTCGACGAGATCGAGATCAACGAGAGCCTCAACTTTGTGGAAGAACCAGTAGAAATCATGGACCGAGAGGTCAAACAAACAAAACAAAGTCGCATACCCATCGTGAAGGTTCGCTGGAACGCCAAGCGGGGACCTGAATTCACATGGGAACGCGAAGATCAGATGAAACAAAAGTACCCTCATCTCTTTCATGTTCACTAGTATCTTTACTACTTTAAATTTCGGGACGAAATTCCCTCTAACGGGGGGATGATGTGACAACCCGATATTTCAGCTCTTTGTAATGACCTAAAAAGTCAAGTATTGTAACCACCTTGGAGTTAATAAAATTAACTTTGATAATAAAATGCCCAAAAAGTATCTATTTAAATTCCTACTATGTTTAATATCATTAAACCGGGATCGTACGTAAAAAGGATGCCCAAATCCGGCTTCGTATACTAAAGTTAAGATTTTTCCAAGTTCAGCTTAGCAACAGACAGCTAAAAACTCGAATCGAAGATCGAACGACTTTTGGCCGGAATGACCTAAACGAGAATCAAAGGTCTCGGCAATGGTATTTCAGCGGTAAAAAGTCTGGCAAAAACCGACGTCAGATAAATAAGTTATGAATTTTAGAAGAATTTCCTTAATCACGTCATTTTAATAAATAAATAATAAAAATAATTTCGGAATTTGCCGACGGAGTCTAAACGAAAGTTGTAGAGCGTAGTCTCACCTACGCGTGGATATAAAGACCATCGAAAACGGAGATCGTATGAAGAAGATATGATTTTTAGAAGTTTATTAAATAAATTATATATAATTTAAATCAAAAATCCGATAATATCCGAAGGAGGAGTCAGCGTCCTCATCCGAGTTACGCGCCGCGTAACCCCGTACGCCCCGCGTACGCGAAGGCCAAGGCCTCGGTCCGTCCATGTCGCCCCTATGCGAGCCTATCGATCCGTCCCATCCGAAGTCCGAGGCAGTCGAGGACTCGGTCATGCATGACGTACGCGTAAGCCCCGCGTACCAAGGCGGTTCCAGCCTCCTATAAATAGAGATGCGAGGGTTCTCGGAAAAATTGCTCATTCTCTCTCACTTTTATTGTGTTTTGCCTTGTTTTCCGTGCCCGCACTACCCCGAAGCCCTGGTCATTTTGCTCAAGTTCCGAAGGTCGATTTTACTCCCGAGATTCCCGAGGATCCCGAGAAAAATTCGTTTCCCGAGACGAAACTCTGCCCGGTTTTCCATCTCGCTATCTTCAAACTTTCAAGTGAGTTCATACCCCTTAATTAACCCTTTTTAAATATTCTAAATGCTTTTATATGCTTTCTAAGGGGGGGAAATACAAGTAAAACACACGACTACTATCGGGTGTTATATATAAAGATTATTATTCAATTTTATTAAGTAGAATCATATGTGATTTATAAACTTTATAGGGAACTCCCATGTACAAAACATATTACAATAGTATTCTATCTTTAAAACTATAAATTGTTGTAATGCATGTATAAACCGAACATTTTCCTAGATTTAATGTATATGTGTCTTTCTTAGGCTTTACAAAAATCTATGTTTTCATAACAAGTGATTCCTTTTCTAGATATTCTAAAACAAACGAAGCACACTTTTAGAAAACTATAATATGTATAGTTTTACGAGGATATTGCTAACTTTTACATACTAGGAACACGATTTTCAAGAAATCACTTTCATATACAAGATCAAACGAACATTTTAACACGTAAATATGTTTTTATACCACGGTTTTGTGAGACATTAACTTCACGTACGTTCGAGTACACATTTCAAGTCCTGTATTATATACCAGGATCCCTTGGAGGGGGAGCATGGTGTTTGTGTATAGATCTATACGGGCTTGACAACCCGCGCCTTGACTGTTAGCTACAGTCCACCATTTGGGGTGACAAACATCATAACATTCCAGTGCCTGAAGAACGTTGTGTATAGGCATTCCGAGTCAATAGTATGGTTATAAAACTCACATGAGGTATTAAAAATACCTTGATTTACAAGGTTTTCAAACATATTGGTTATTTATACACTTACATACATTTCTGAAACAAACTTTGGTCTTGAGTGAAGACTACTTTTATACTAGTAGAAAATATAGGATTTTCTAAACACAAACAAACAAGGTCAAAACATTTCATTTCATACAAACATTGTCATTTAAATACTTATGAAACTCACCAGCTTAAATTCTGATCTACTCTTTCAAAATTACTTGTATGTCCCAGGGAATCAGTAATTTCAGGTATCATTATGCTTTTGATGAAGGGATGTTGCGGCGCTAGTTTAATCTCATATTTTGACATCATATTGTAATTGGTTTTGAACATGTAACTTTGACAAATGTAAACTTTCAATTATATATATGATGGTTGTATTGCTTTCTTTACTATGTATTCATTTGTTACGTTACCACATGAAGTCATCCGCTCTCGAACGTTTCCGCCGTTCAGGTTTGGGGGTGTGACAATAAATAATTTTGGATGACAACCTCACCGCTTGCTACGTAAGGTTGCAAGCGCAACACGGAGAAGTCGTGAACAACAGCAAAAGCTGGAGGAGGAACGAGGCTTGTTGATTTCATATCAACCTTCCTTTTTGCTCTTCTTTTTTGCTTAGGTGTCGTGTGCAACTAAAAACAATACTCAAATGTTTAAATGTCTATCTTTCACATAATTCACATAAACATAAAATTCTATTATTGCGATATAATTTTATAAATTAAACGAATACCTCGGTATAAGGAGGGCACAAATATTGTGATGGTTTTCGAGTCCTCAGTTTATCGGGTGTAACTTCTTTGCCATCAACACCATAAGCATCATAATAATCTACATTTCCCGTAATTATTACTTCATCTTCCTCCGACACCTAATTTAATAAGCAATAATCTCCAATTAAAAAAAAATTCAATCTACTAAAAACAAAATTAAAATAAATGTAAGTATTAGAACCTCTTTAGCTTCATTATAATTATTTACATCAAACACATCATGTAACGCCGTAAATTTCAAAACAATTTTTCATTTAAAAATAATGGTTTAATTCTTAAAAACACTTTTCTTAAAATCTCATTCATAATCAAATTACAAAGCATAACTCCGTTTTCACTTGCATAATAAACCAGGATCCTCAAAATATGACTCTTTCGCTAGTGTGTACAATCAAGTCGGTGTCGTTCCGTGATCCTGAAAGAAACCTAAAACACATAACACAAAACACTGTAAGCACGAAGCTTAGTGAGTTCCCCAAAATACCACATATAACACATATTAGCCACTCGAGGCTATAACTCTATGGGTCCGTGCACCCAAACTCTGTGAACCCTCAGGTTCTAACTCTGGGAACCTTCCGGTTCTAACTCTGTAAACATGCACAGCATAAATCACATAGAAATAATGCAGTACAACACATAACATACACAGCATACAAATACTCTATCACATAACTCTGGTTACCTACTCAAGGTAAAATATAGTGATAAGACTCACCTGACAAGTAGGAAGCAGATATCCTCACACTTGCATCTCGAACTTGCCACCATCTATCACATAAGACAAATGCTCTCATGAACATAACTCTCGAGACTAGACTCTATCCTCTCTTGGCATCCTCTCAAGGGTAAAAGACCATTTTACCCCCTTCTTGGCCCAAAGGCCACATTGTTGACCAACCCTAAAAGTCAACAAAAGTCAACGGTCAAACTTTGACCCAACTCGCCGAGTGCACTCCGGTGACTCGACGGGTTCCACCTGGCGTGAGTCGCGGGGCCACCACGACTCAACTCGCCAAGTCTCAAGAACAACTCGGCGAGTTTCGGCTTGACTCAGCCCACCCGCCAACCCTCTCTGACTCTCCCTAACTCACTGATTCAACCCCTTAGCTCGGCAAGACCACTCGCTGAGTGGTTATGGACAATCTTCATGCTACTCGCCGAGTCTGTTCTTCAGACTCGGCGAGTCTATGCCATGCATCAACTCAAAATCATTCCTGAGGTCAGATCCGTTCCAATAACTCATAGATCCAGTCCTTCCAATCTCATACATCACGTAAAGTTACTATCTTGGTGCTCATGCAAAGGTTCAAAGGCCTTATTTGAAGATATGGTCTCTAGAATGCTATTCTAAGCTTATAGCCTCCATAAACACTCATAAAGCTTGTGGGAAAAGGGTCTCTAGACCTCTTTGGGTCTAGATCTAAAGCATCAACACAAGAAGAGGCCAGTTACTCCATGGATCATTCCAAAAAGGCCACAAAGAAACCATATCTCTAAGATTTACACCAAGGACTGAGAAAGGAACGAATGATTACCTCAAATGAAGTCTCTAAGCTCAGAAATTACTAGATTAGCACCTTCTTTGGTCTCCTCTTGCCTTGGTCCTCATCTATAAGCAAAACACCCACAAATAATCAAGGATCTTCCTCTTCTCTCTCACAAAATGCTCAAAGACTCTTTAGGGTTCTCTCTGGGGTTGGTGGCCGCAAATGACGGCCATAAGCCCCTTTAAATAAGTCTCATACCCTGGAAATTAGGGTTTCATTAAACAGCGTGGACTCGCCGAGTCCACTTTTGGACTCGCCGAGTCCGGACGCGAACCCGCGCCCATAACCGCGATCATACTCGGCGAGTTTGGACTCCAACTCGTAGGTTCTCCTCACAAATCACCAAAAAAATACAAAATAACTAATGCCTGGGAACCCGGGGTGTTACAATTCTCCCCAAATAGAACTAGACTTCGCCCTCGAAGTCTCGCTCTGCAAATAACTCTGGATGCTGCTCACGCATCTCACGCTCCGGTTCCCAAGTCATCTCGGACCCCTTCCGATGTTGCCACTGAACGAAAACCAAGGGTACCTCCTTGCTCCTCAGAACCTTGACCTTCCGGTCCACAATTGCGACTGGTCTCTCTGCGTAGTTTAGGCTCGCATCCACCTGAATGTCCTCTAATGGTACTACTGCCGACTCGTCAGCTATACACTTCCGTAATTGCGACACGTGGAAAGTGTCGTGAATCTGCCCCAACTCTGCTGGTAATTCCAAATGATAGGCTACCCTGTCTACCCTCGTGACCACCCGGAATGGACCAATATATCGGGGGCCCCAACTTGCCCCTCTTCCTTAATCGAATCTCTCCTTTCCAAGGAGAGACCTTCAGGAGCACAAAGTCGCCAACTTGGAACTCAAGCTAGGATCGACGCCTGTTCGCATAACTCTTCTAGCAACTCTGAGCGATCAACCACCTATGCCTGACCTGTTATATCTGCTCTGACGTCTGAAGCACGATCTCTATACTTCCCATCACATGTTGCCCTACCTCTCCCCAGCAAATGGGGTCCGATACCTCCTTCCCTACAACAGCACAAAGGGTGGCATACCAATGCAATAATGATGGCTATTGTTATAGGAAAACTCTGCCAAGAGAAATTACAGGCCACAATCCCCCCCCCCCCCGAAATCTAATACACATGCCTAAACCATATCCTCCAGCGTCTGAATCGTTCGCTCGTTCCGAAGTGTCCACAGACATCACCTATGGCAAACTCTAGCTCATTTCATATTCATCTTCGATACTGATCACCAGGTCAGCTGTTGGCCCCACAGTTGAACCCCCAAGGGTCACACATAACATGATCCAAAATATCTCACTAACTTCCTCCCCGTGACTACCATCACGGCCCAGCAACATGCAAGTCACGAAATTCCCTTTTTCTCATAAAAGTACAATCCAACCGAAGATCGACTCAGCTCTAACCTCTGGCGTCTGTTGCGCATATTCTCCCGTGCGCCTTGCTGACCCTTCCCAACAGAGACGGAGATTCCAGTCTCGCCCCGGTTTAACCACCGGCTTCATAAACTCAACACTATGGCTACTCAAGCCTAAAAATTTTCTGCATCATGCACTCATCGGAGAACACTCCATCATCATAATCTCTAGCCAACTAGTGGGCACTATGGCTTCCTGCAACATTACGACAGCCTCTGACTAGTGATAATACGGCTCCCCGTAGTATCACAACGCCAACTAACTAGTGAGTACTACGCTCCCCGTAGTACCACGACTCCCTCCCTCTGACTTGTGAGTACTACGGCTCCCCGTAGCATCACAACACGCTCTGACTGGTGAATACTACGGCTCCTCGTAGCATCACTACTCTCTCTCTCTCTCTCTCTGACGTGTGAGTACTACGGCTCCCCGTAGCATCACAACTCCCTCTGACTGGTGAATACTACGGCTCCCCGTAGCTTCACCCTATACTCTCATTCTCATTACAATGCCACACTAAGCTCACTACTCCTGCACCGAAGACTATCATAGGTAGTTACACACACACACTTTCCCTGATATGCATTACAGACTCTGGCGGCAACCGCCATAACACAGAACCTACCTCTGCGGATATCCACTTCCTTAAATAGTCCCTCTTGATGACATTACACGAAGGGCTCCCACTGGAACCGTAGATACATGATACATCACTCGTCGACTTAAACCCAATACTGTAAATAACTCCGAAATCGAGACACTAAACGCGGAAATCACGGAACACCAGAACAGAGCACCACAATGTCCTGCCCCTACCACTAATTCCCGCAGTCCCAACACCATACACATACATCAATACATTTCCTCTGAATCCCATAATAATTTCCTATTTTACTCAATGCGCAAGGCAGTGCATCCAAGCACTCAATTGGAATATAAGGAAGGCGCTAACCCTTCAGAACACACTGATGATCCTCCAAAACCCTTTCCACTACTACTCAAAATCCAAGCAATAATACACATCCCAGCCCGGGAGTTGGCTACTCAACAATCCTCCACCCATATTTCAACCTAGAAGTTCTCAACTGCCCATACCATCATTACGAGTCTTCCACTTGAAACGACTCTGACAACCACCAGATTCCTGACCATTGACCTCCTGCCGCGGAGACACCCATCCTTTTCTCAGACATATACCACATGCATTATCCCGTCCTGCACCTTTCCTTGATCACCAATGACCCTGATCTCATGAATTCAAGTCACATTTTTCTGTATCCAACCCCTAACCGCTCTTGCACAAATCTCTAGTTCTCTCAATAAACCACCCGGTTCTCCCCCACTTAGGGTTTGAACCATCACTATCTGACACATCAACAATCTCATGAACTATTTTCACTAGCAATAACGCACCTTCCCTTGGAAAGTGCTACGCAACGCCCGATAGTCCCTTTTAAGGAAATCAATTGATCTCATATACTCTGAACCTCAGATGAAATCCTCAAGAACTTCTCGTCACGACTGCCTCTAGTCGTTCCAAGTCTCGTACCAATCCAAAACCAAACAACTCAACTGTCCAATAATATCACTGACCCAAAGACTGGACCACGAAATCATCATACTCCCCCACCTCGACTCATCAACCGACGTTTCATCACATGGATCTTCCCAAGAACAGGGACCCACTCCCATATTCAATACCCAATATAGATAGAAAAACCATTGCACTGATAAATTCGATTGGACTCCCCACTGATACCTCTACAATACGCCCTACTATACTCAATAGGTGTAACGTGGTCCTCGACTATCTCAGTCCCAAATGACTATCTGCTCATAGTAAATCACTACCTCATGGCACACATGCTACCTGATACTCTGATGGAAAATCATCCTCAATGACAACCTACAAGGTTTACCCCCAAACCCAAAATTTAAACATTTTGCCTCTCATGTTTAGTACACGAACATAAATAGCACCACCCAGGTCATAGAAGGTGACATCTCCTCTATCGATTGATTGCTCAACTCAAACTGAATTTTTCCCTCCCTCTGGATCCTTACCAAAATACTCTGAAAGGCTCTCGACCTCCCTTTCAAGGGACGTCTCTTTGAACTCAATCATGGTCCACTGGCCTAAGGCCCATAGTGTCCAATCTCTACCTCATCAATCATGACCGGATAACCGAATAACCACGAGCATCATTCAATACGAACCATGGTACTCGAACCATAACATCACTCCTCGATCCGCTCCGATGCATGGTACCTAAACCATAGCATCACTCCTCCATCTGCTCTGATGTATGGTACTCGAACCATAACATCACTCCTCCATCTGCCCTGATGTATGGTACTCGAACCATAACATCACTCGTCCATCTGCTCCGATGCATGGTACCTAAACCATAGCATTACTCCTCCATCTGCTCTGATGTATGGTATTCGAACCATAACATCACTCCTCCATCTGCTCCGATGTATAGTACTCGAACCATAACATCACTCCTCCATCTGCTCCGATGTATGGTACTCGAACCATAACATCACTCCTCATTCCGCTCATTAGAACCTTCAGAACACTCCCTGTATCAAGAATGGGTCCTCTGCTTTCAGTAGTACGGGCCCATACTACCTGCCACATCTACCCATACTTTCCACACGGACTATCCCAGAGCTCCTAAGTAGTTGCTCGACCTTCTCGTTCACCAATTCCGTCGCACGTGCTCGCTCCCCAGCGAAATTCTCTATTCTGCCAGCGCACTCATCTGGCTAAGGTTACTCCCTAGGCTCTTCCTAGATTCCCACACTTCTCTGCCATCAGCTGCTGAAGAGCTCCTAACGATGCCAGCCATCTACCTCCTGAATATCGTCATATTCGCTTGGTAGCTGACTCCCATCATCGAGAGTTCCACAAAGCATGAAGCAAGCAGCATTCGAGCATCGAATAATACATAAGACTCACTCTGGGTGATAACTCCACTTGCTCTGCTCATCCTCAAAAGTACCACCGAACTCTGCAACTCTTTCCCTCGCGGGTTCTAACTATTCTTTCGCTAAGTACCACGATACTCATCTAGGTGTCTCCCCTAGATTACTCCTCTACTCAAATCCCATAAAGGATTCCAACTAAATATTCTCACTCATCAAATACTCAAAAGCACATCGCATATAACAGCAATTCCTAGGCTAAGGCATCACAAATCAGGCCACTCTAGTCCTAACATATGAAATACCTAGCCTGTCTCTAGCATACAATAATATCTCATAAAGTGCATCATAAATATCTCATAACACAAAAGTAATGGTATTTTGGGAAATCACCGTTCGGGCTCTGGTTGATTGTACACACTGCTCCTTCTAGCTTTCTCTTTGAACTCTTATTCACTTTAGAAAATTATTTCTTTGAAAACTTTTCCTACTTCCTCAGTTTGAGTCCAGATTTACCCGAAGGTGCATCCGAATCCCTCAAACCAAGGCTCTGATACGAAATTGTAACGCCGTAAATTTCAAAACAATTTTTCATTTAAAAATAATGGTTTAATTCTTAAAAACACTTTTCTTAAAATCTCATTCATAATCAAATTACAAAACATAACTCCGTTTTCACTTGCATAATAAACCAGGATCCTCAAAATATGACTCTTTCGCTGGTGTGTAAAATCAAGCCGGTGTCGTTCTGTGATCCTGAAAGAAACCTGAAACACATAAGACAAAACACTTTAAGGACGAAGCTTAGTGATTTCCCCAAAATACCACATATAACACATATTAGCCACTCGAGGCTATAACTCTGTGGGTCCGTGCACCCAAACTCTGTGAACCCTCAGGTTCTAACTCTGGGAACCTTCTGGTTCTAACTCTGTAAACATGCACAACATAAATCACATTGAAATAATGCAGTACAACACATAACATACACAACATACAAATACTCTATCACATAACTCTGGTTACCTACTCAAGGTAAAATATAGTGAGAAGACTCACCTGACAAGCAGGAAGCAGATATCCTCACGCTTGCATCTCGAACTTGCCACCATCTATCACATAAGGAAAATGCTCTCATGAACATAACTCTCGAGACTAGACTCTATCCTCTCTTGGCATCCTCTCAAGGGTAAAAGACCATTTTACCCCCTTCTTGGCCCAAAGGCCACATTGTTGACCAACCTTAAAAGTCAACAAAAGTCAACGGTCAAACTTTGACCCAACTCGCCGAGTGCACTCCGGTGACTCGGCGAGTACACACATGTCCACTAACTCTTTGGGATCCTCTCTCGACACGTCGAGTGTTTTCCTAACTCGACGGGTTCCACCTGGCATGAGTCGCGGGGCCACCACGACTCAACTCGCCGAGTCTCAAGAACAACTCATGTAAAGTTACTATCTTGGTGCTCATGCAAAGGTTCAAAGGCCTTATTTGAAGATATGGTCTCTAGAATGCTATTCTAAGCTTATAGCCTCCATAAGCACTCATAAAGCTTGAGGGAAAAGGGTCTCTGGACCTCTTTGGGTCTAGATCTAAAGCATCAACACGAGAATAGGCCAGTTACTCCATGGATCATTCCAAAAAGGCCACAAAGAAACCCTATCTCTAAGATTTACACCAAGGACTGAGAAAGGAACGAATGATTACCTCAAATGAAGTCTCTGAGCTCAGAAATCACTGGATTAGCACCTTCTTTGGTCTCTTCTTGCCTTGGTCCTCTTCTATAAGCAAAACACCCACAAATAATCAAGGATCTTCCTCTTCTCTCTCACAAAATGCTCAAAGACTCTTTAGGGTTCTCTCTGGGGTTGGTGGTCGCAAATGACGGCCATAAGCCCCTTTAAATAAGTCTCATACACTGGAAATTAGGGTTTCATTAAACAGCGTGGACTCGCCGAGTCCGGATGCGAACCCGCGCCCATAACCGCGATCATACTCGGCGAGTTTGGACTCCAACTCGCCGAGTCTCCTCACAAATCACCAACAAATGACAAAATAACTAATACCTGGGAACCCGGGCTGTTACACATCATCATCAAATTTGTTCCCCACATTGTCATTCCTCTCCTCCAACTCCTACATTAAAAATAACACATTATGCTTATTAACGAAAAACACATTAAAAATTAATTATTAAAATCGTAAATGTAATATCTACAACAACCTTGTCGTCTTCAATATCACCAAAAATATTTTGAGTTGTATTATTTTTATTCATCACTTCATCTTCTACAACCTACATTTTCAAATATAAAATATGAACACAAATATTCATATATGTTAATAAAATAAAATAAATAATGTAGCGTGTAACTAACCCGTTCATCAAACTTTGTTTGGAATATTGCAGGCTCCTCAAAACTGATATTATTCCATAAATCTTCATTATTCACTTCTTCTAGGTTGTGTTTCACACTGCCCCTATTTCTACCATGAGAGCGACCACTAGACGACATACTAGACGAAGATTCGTCTTGTCTCCTAAAATGGTCTCGTACTGGGGATGGACTGATTTCTGATCACCATATACATACTCTTGAAATGATATATAATAACAAGATGACATCTCACCATCACTCGGTAACATGTTTTCTATTGGTGGTTGTCCCTCCTAAAAAAATGAACATATTAAAAATGCTTATTAAAGTATAATAATGAAGTTTATTAATAATAAAAAAAATATTTATAAACCTATATCTTTGAAAAAATCTTGTTCACATCAACCCATTTCAATTTTTTTGTCCCACTCCATCGTTTCATCCGAGGCATGTCTTAATTTTTTCTCAATACAAATCCACATGAACGAACAGTCGGAAGCATCTCATATATCCATATCTACAATTTTTACAATTATAGTAATAAAAGTTAAAATTAAAATAACAAACATAACAATAAAACCATTTAAATATAAGTAAATTTTTATACCCTAATTGGAGCCGTAAATCCTGAGACGGAGTATTTTAAAGTTTGACGACGCTCAGAAGTGATAAATGTTTATTTATCTTATTCCACGTATCCTCAAGGTAATCATACGTAAAATCTCAAAGATAGCTACCCCAAGCAAAACTAACAAAACAAAAAAAATTGTTATAATATAAATTAACATTAATAATATAAAACTTTCAAAGTAAACAAAAAATATATGTTCCAAACATCCAAATTCTCAGGAAAAAAAAAAACAATCTTGTGGCACCCGATCATTTATTTCTTTTTCCAAAAAACCTTCACACAAAATGTATATCAAACATATTAACTACATCGGCGTCATCAACTTCTAAGAATGGTTGATTTAAAATAAAACTTTTCTGGTCGCTGATTTTCACCGAACTATTTGTATAGTTCGGAAATAGTCGCTCATGCAATATACA